>NC_142155.1:6836666-7139696 GCF_024610735.1 Ursus americanus | reverse complement strand
TTAAGATCATGAAAAAACAAGAGAAGAAATCACTTGGCATGTCAATGAAAGACTCCATGTCAATGAAAGACTCAAATGGAACATATTCTCATTTCCTTCACTTACACATAATAAAATGTAAAACTTTGATGAACTTATATTTTACAGCAAAGTTTTCAAAATAGAACTATTTGCTTTCTTAAGAATGATAGTGTTTGATTTCTTTGCTACAGATATCTACTGTTTCTTCTTGCTTCCTAAACCCCTTGCTCAGATGGTTGAGGAGAAAAAAGCAGAAAGAAGATGGAATCCTCTCTCACCACTGAGAGTAGGATGAAGCAGAGGCTCTCTTCCTCTCTAGAACACAAGAAGCCAGACAAGAAAGCCATTTCTATGCTGATGTCAGAAGTATTGAGGTGAGAGGTACTCCAGAGGGGCAGGAGGTGGAAGACCATGATGAGGATTATCCAGATATATAAGCAGAGTGAATATTTTACTTAATAGAGGAGTCACCAATTTAATGAATATGCTCTTTATTAAGAGGTAGTAGATGACTGGATTAAGAAGATGTGGTCCGTATATACAATGGAATACTACTCAGCCATCAAAAAGAATGATTTCTCAACATTTGCTGCAACATGGACGGGACTGGAGGAGATAATGCTAAGCGAAATAAGTCGAGCAGTGAAAGACAATTATCATATGGTTTCACTCATTTATGGAACATAAGAAATAGGAAGATCGGTAGGAGAAGGAAGGGAAGAATGAAGGAGGGATAAACAGAAGGGGGAATGAACCACGAGAGACTGTGGACTCTGGGAAACAAACTGAGGGCTTCAGCGTGGGGGGGAATGGGATAGGCTGGTGATGAGTATTAAGGAGGGCACGTATTGCATGGTGCACTGGGTGTTGTACGCCAAGTAATGAATCATGGAACTTTACATCAAAAACTAGGGATGTACTGTATGGTGACTAACATAATACAATAAAAAAATTATTATTAATAAAAAAAAGAGGTAGTAGAGAGAGAGATGTCATAGAAGTCACCACATCTTGCCACCAACCCTTCCCTAATCCATGGAGCTTGATGCTGCAACTTAATTCTGTACTTTCTGCCTGTCAAGCCCTAAGTGTTTCTTTGATATTCTGCTTAACTCACTGATCCACGCAGTTAGTGCCAGTCATTCAGACAGATTTTCACTGGGAAACTTATTTGACATTACACAGGTGTAGGAGTTAAGAGACCTAGTTTTGGTATCAGGCAGACCTACATTAGAATGGAGTCTTCACACTCTACTAGTTCCATGGTCCTGGGCAAGTCACTTAACCTCAATTTGCTACCTTAAATATGGAGCTAATAGTATCTACTTCATAAACTGTTGTCAGGATTTGATCAGTTGATTTCAGAAAGAGCCTTGTACACAGTAAATATCAAAAAGAAATTAGGGCTATTATTATTAATTTATAATAGACTTTCTTCTGATAAACAAAATATTATTTATATTATACACACCATTCTTCAGGAACTGGTCAGTCTTTAGTTATAGACACATGGTGATACATTAACTGTTTCAGAAGTCGTGCTAAACAGAGAGGATGTTATTAGAATTTTTCTCCTAGAGTTTCCATATTTCTGTGCCTTTTAGGTCTATCCACTGGTTAGTACCTGTTTTTTGGTATCAGTAAACATAAACCTTATTAGTCAAATCAACAGACACTTGGGGAAAATGAACATTTCTTCACTCATAAGTAATATAAAAACTGTATATATACAGATACACAGGTTAATACCATTATGAATAACTGTATTTTCTATCTGTTTATGTACCAACTGAGGGGGGAAGGAAGAAAGAGAAAGGGAGAGGAGGAGAGAGACACACTAAAATACTGCCATTTTATGAGGCTACTGGAACTTTTATTCAAGTCCTGGATATAGACCATCCAAAAAAAGAAAAAATTATAATACTTTACCATGTATTATTATAGAGTCACATATTTTAAAGAAATATTGGCTATCTAAAGCCATCTGATTGTAATACATGGTTATAATACAGCATAATCAAGTATTGTTTATCCCAAGAATGCAAAGATCACTGAAAATCAGAAAATATATCATTGTAATTGGCCCCAGACAAAAGTGCAAACTCATGATTACTTTAAGGATGCAGAAAATCATCTGATATAAATGAACACATAGGATAAAAGAGGGGAGAAAAAAGCAGAGTATAAACATAAGGGCATTTCCTTAACCCGGAAAATTTCTAATCAAATACTGACAGCAAATGTTTTACTTAAAAAAGACATGCAGATACAGTCCCTTGTTAAAATAAAGAGCAAGACAAGGATGCCTATTATAACTTTTCTTGAGTACTGAGTACTGAGGTCCTGGAAAAATAGGAAAAGACATAAGATGTATATGTTTTTAAAATGAAGACATAAACTATTATTTAAAGTTAAAGAAGCCAACAGCATGAATAACATATTGGAATTAAGCTCCATATATTTCCTGGATCAAGATCAACATATAAAAATAAATACTGTTTCTGTACACAGGCAATAACAAACAGGCAACATAACCACAAGCAAGATATAATTTGTAATAGTAGTAAAAATAAATGAAGTGCCTAAGAATTGACAAAAAATATACCAAAAATATAGAACATAATCTAAAACTGTATTTAATATTATATAAGGGGTCCCAAATTAATGAAGGGAAAATCTGTGGTCTTCTATAGGAAAATTTCCAAATATTCCTAATATGAACATTTCAAGTGTCATGAAATTATTACAGGAAGTCCTAATCATAAATCTGGTTGGACTGTCTTTAATGAATACATTGTTTAATTCATATGGATTTATAATGGAAAATATTTAATGATTTAATTACATAAAGCTAAAAATTTCTTCCTCAATGAAGAACACTATAAGCAAGTTAACAGACTGGGAAGATACTGAGAATAAATATCTGTAGTGTCTAAAACTGACAAAGAAATAGTACCTAAAATATATCTGAATACCTTCAAATCAACCAGAAAGAGAAAAACAATTCCAGAATAAATCAACAAAGAATATGAATTTACATAAGAGGTAGTCCAAAGGTCCAATTGGTACGTGAAGAGATCCTGAAATTCATTGCTTAGAAATATAAAACTAAGATAATGTGTTATCTACCCATTTACACTCATGCGTTTGGTCTATATTTGGTAGAGATGTGATGATATAAGATCTTTATTGCTGTTGTTACTCTTGAGAATATTCTAATAGTTACAGTAAAGTTACATATATTCAAAGACTTAATAATCCAACTGTTAAAAAAATGTTTCAATTATATCTAGAAGAGGGTATATTTAAGGCTATACAGTAGTTTCCCATTACCTGGGGGGATATTTTTCAAGATCCTCGGTGAGTGCCTAAGACAGCAGATAGTACTGACCCTTATATAAACTACATTTTTTTTCCTATACATACATACCTATGATAAAGTTCAATTTATAAATTAGGCACAGTAAGAGAATAACAACATTAACTAATAATGGAGTAAAACAATTATAACAATATATTGTAACAAAGGCTATGTGAATGCGCTCTCTCTCTCTCTGTGTCTCAAAATATTTTATTGTACTGTACTCATGCTTCTTCTTCTTGTGATGATGTGAGATGATAAAAATTCTACATGATGAGATGAAGTGAGATGAATGATTTAGGCATTGTGATATAGCATTAGGCTACTATTGACCTCCAGGTGATACCACAGAAGGAGGATCATCTGCTACCAGACTGTAGTTGACTGCTGTTGACCATGGTTAACTGAAACTGCAGAAAGTGAAACCAGTTAAGGGAGGACTACCACACTTTGCAGCTGTCTTTGTGTTAACTCCAAGCTCTGGGTAACATAGGAATCCATAAAAAATGTAGAGAAGGCACACCATAAATACCATGTAGTTCTTAAAAGCAATAAATTTGTTATGTGCCTTACAAAGTGGATATATATAAAATAAATATATAATATATATTATACATGTTTAATAAATAATATATATTTAATATATATTTAAATAATATATATTTTTAAATACAGTGCTTAGAGAAAAGAGGAAGAAACATTTTAAACATGACTTTTTTTACTATCTGTAATTTTCAATAACAACATAAAGAAAAATTATGTTACAGATACCTGAGAATGTTACCTATGGATGAGGGGATGAGAATGGGACTGTGAAAATGATGGTGGCATATCATGAACTAAAGACCATTATTTAGCTCAATCCTCTGTATCTGAGAGTCAATAAGAAAGAAAAATATATAATATTCTATTAAAAGTAAACAAATAAAAACAATCTACAATGTAAGAAAATAGTAATTAGGGTAAAATATGATAAATTAGGTAACTAGTTTTTTAAATGCTCTACAAAAGCATAGATAGTGAGACAACATATGAGGGGGCCAAAAGAAAGCTTTCGGAAGGATAAAAACTTAATTGGTTGTTCAGGGATGAGTAGGAGTTCACTAAGATAAAATGTAGGGGGAGAACATTCAGGATAAAGGAAAAAAATTCATTTAAAGGATCAAAAATGTGGAAGAATAGTATATTTTTTTTAAAAGATTCATTTATTTATTTTAGAGAGAAAAAGAGAGAGCACAGGGTGGGGCAGAGGGAGAGGGAGAGAGAGAATCTCAACCAGACTCCACTCTGAACCTGTAGTCTGACAGGAACTGAGATCACAATCTGAGCCAAATCCAAGAGTTGGACGCTTAACCAACTGAACCACCCTGTTGTCCAAGAGTGGAAATACTTTTAATTAGCTATGCTAAATAGCACTTTTTGTTACTTTTTTCTCAGAACATGATAAAGTGAAATTTTAATTTAGATGGAGTTATTTTTCATTTATCTTCACAAATTTTGGCCAATGACTTTACAAAAGACAATATGTAAATTCACATGTATTTAGCTAATTTAATTCCAACATTCAATTCTAAAGTCATATTCATTGTAATATAGAAACCAAATTATCACTCCACTAATTTTTCACAATAAAAGTTGCTTTCACACCTCATGATACCATCTTGAATAGCAGATGCTTTCAAAGATTGAAAAATATCACCACCTGTGAATCACCATTTTCCACTTCATCCATTCTCTTAAAAAATTCACACCATAAAGTTTATCAGATAAATTAAAAATGCCTTATATTTTCTTCCCTGGCATATGAATGTTCTTAATATTTCCCTGCAATTGTACTTTATACTTGCACCTTTTCTACTTCCATAGCCCCTTTTCCTGTATGTGTTCTGACTCTCAAACCCATCCAGACCTCTCCTCTGAGCCTCAGATCCCAAGTTCTTTTTTTTTGTGTATTTTCACCTACCAATATCTCAAACTTAACATGCTTACAGATGCATGGATCATATATCATCCCTAAACATTCCCTAATTGTATTTTCTATCATAGATAACTTTAAAAGATCATGTAAGCTAAAAACCTTAGAGTCATCTTTCCTTCTTTTCTCCTCATACTTCTTAATCAACCAACACTTTCTGCTTATTTCAGCTGCTACTTATTTCTTGATCCTCTCTGTGGACAGAGAGAGTGTCTTCCTCTCTGTATTTATTAACACCCCTTCTAGATAAAACCCTCATTATCTATTACTTAGAGGAAGAGTACGCTAACTGCTCACCCTACTTTTTCTGTCCCCCTCCAACCTGTCTTCCAGTGAGTCTTCTGAATAGCTCTCTGAAAAATCATCTGACCTTATCATTCCCATACTTAAAGCTCTTCAGCTGACCATCAATTCCTAAAGAATATCACCCAGGATCCCTGCCAAATCATCAAGTCTTTCACCTATGGAATAATGCAGTTGATTAAAGCAATGATCTTTAAATTTTTATGTTACATAGCCCAGTTAGTAAATGTCGTAGTATGTATTTTATTTATAATTATGTGCTCATAATTGCTAATATGTTTGCATATTACAAAATATTCACCGAAATATGAGATTAAAATGAACATAGATAGAAGTTCCAGTATTTTTCTGACACTGACCTCATAGATCATATCGTGTACTCCTGAGGAGTTTGTGGACCGACTTTGGTGACCACTGGACTGAACAGTATTATTGATAAAGTTAAGAGCACAGCTTATATAGCTCTTTCTTCTGGTTAATACCTTTTTATCTATAGTAAGAGACTGTGTCCTTAATCCAAATCAGTCATATTTAAAAATGTGCAGTTGAATCAGAGTTACCTTGGGATTTGAAAGGACTTTAATGATCAACTGTATTACCTTTACGAAATAGTATGAAAAAGCATATGGAAGATCCATGTAAATTTATCTCCACAGTCCAAGCTAGATAATTCATAGTTCCTCAGAAATGCATGCATCATCTTCATATATGAAACATTACCCTGTGGCTCAAAACCACCTTGGAGCCTTTATCTCTTCCTTCCAACACCTTCCCCTCTAGCTAGCTATTTGACTTAACTGTTTTTCTAACACTTCATAACTTTTTTCCTGACTTTAAACTTTTCTTGAGCCAATTTCCCTACCTGAAAATCTCTCATCTCTCTTTTCTGACTAGGTGAGCACTGAAATATCATTATAATTCTTCTGCTCTCAGTTCTCTTTCTTCTACTCAGTCCTCTTTTCTGAGTTTTAGTACGGTCTGCTCAAGTCACTATTAGACAATGTCACCTTGTCTTACATCAGGCTGCCATAGCAAAATACCACATACTGGGTAGCTTAACAACAGAATTTTATTTTCCCACAGTTCTGGAGGCTGCAAGTATAAAATCAGGGTTTCAGCATGGTTGAGTCTAGTGAGGTCTCCTTTCCTTTCTTGTAGATAGATGGTAGCCTTTTCAGCGTGTCCTCACATGGCAGAGACAGAGAAAATGTGTGCAAGTTCTCTGGAGTCTCTTCTCTAAAGTCATTAATCCCAAGTTGCGAATTAGTTCTTCAACATATGAATTTTGAGGGAACACAAGTCAGTTCATAAAATTCCACTCCTGGCTCCCCCAAATTCATTTCACATGCAAAATATACTCATTCCATTCCAATAGCCCTGAGAGTCTTAATTTGTTCTAGCATGAACTCTAAAATTTAAAGTCTAAAATTTCATCTCCATATCACCTAAATCAGATATGGGTGAGACTCAATCTACACTTTGTCCTGAGGTAAAAATCCCTCTGTATCTATGAAACTGTGAAATCATATGTTATGAGCTTCCAAAATGCAGTGCTAGGACAGACATAGGATAGGCATTCCCATTTGAAAAGGAAGAAATCAGAAGGAAGAAAGGGATGACAGGTCCCAAGCAAGTCCAAAGTCTAGTAAAGCAAATTCTGCTAGATCTTAAGGCTTAAGAATAATCCTCTGTTTCCATGTCTTTCCTTCCAGGTCCACTGGAGTGGAAGTAACACCCCCAAGTCTCTGACTGGCAGTCCCAACCCCATAGTTCTGTAGGGTAATGCCACCTCTAAGTCTTCAGGTGGTGGCCACTGAGCTTGTTGAAACTCGGCAGTGACCATGATGATCTCCGATTCATCTTCAAGATCATGTTCTCTTCTTCTTGAAGAATTTTACATGTTCACAGGTGAATAGCTCTGTGGTCCTGTCTTGTTGAATCTAAGTCTGTTAACCTTTTTAATTTTGTTCAGTCTCAATCTCCTTCAGTTTAAATAAACAGTGTTTCTGTTCATATAATACCATAAATTCTTTGTTGACTGATAGTCTAGCCACACCCTTGATGTTCTTTTCAAAACATGCTTTCTCACTTTTTACAGTATCGACAGGCTGAGAATTTCCCAAGTCTTTGAGTTCTTGTTCCTTTTTGTTTAGCAATTCCTTCTGCAATCTGTCTCTCTCATCTTGATGTGGGAAGCAAAGGCAAAAGAAAAATCGAATTCCTTTGGAAACTTCCTTTATGTCTATCCCTCAAGATATATGTTAATAATCATCCTGGAAGCAAATGGCCCACTGATACACATGTGAAGAATCACATGACTGAGGGTTTACTAAAGTAATAAATGACCTTTTCCTAACAATAGTTAGCTCCCTCAGGGTCCTGGAAACCTTGCTTCCAAAATTCCTTCGAGACTTAGGCTATCCCTGACTTCCTCCCAACCTGGATGTATATAATCGGCCATTCCTCATGACCCCAGTGCAGCTTCTTCTGCCCATGGGTCCTGTCCCTGTGCTTTAATAAAACCACCTTTCTGCACCAAAGACATCTCAAGAATTCTTTCTTGGCCATGGCTCTGAACCTCACCATCTCAAATCACATCAGTCTTGGATTTTACTATAAGCAGTCAAGAGGAACCAAGCTGTTTCTTCAACACTTTGCTTAGAAACCAAGTATCAGATTTCATTCCTCACAAGTTTACCTTCAGTTAAAACACTAGAACACAGTAAAGTCAAGTTTTTGCCACCCTTATATCAAGGACCATCTTTCTTCCAGTTTCTAATAACGTATTCTTCATTTTCATCTTAGACCTCACCAGAATGCCCATATTTCTAGCATTTCCCTCAGAGTTTTTCTAGTCTCTACTCATGACCCAGTTCCAAAGCCACCTCTACATGTTTTAGTATTTGTTACAGCAGCATCTTACTTCTTGGTACCAGAATCTGTATTTCTCAATGTTCACCCGACAAACAGACCCAACAGAATGTGTGTGTGTGTGTGTGTGTGTGTGTGTGTGTGTGTGTGTGTGTGTAGCATGTAATACAGACACACACACACACGTATTGGTAAGCTAGAGACCAGGAGAGCGAATGTGTAGTTCCGGTGTAAGTCCGAAGGCCAGGAGTGACCAACACCCTGGCTGGGGCATGCAAGTCAAGTCAAGGGAGTTTCCATTCACTCAAACTTTGTTGTATTCAAGTCCTCAATTGATTGAAGGAGGCCCACCCACATTAGAGAGAGCCATCTACTTTAATTAGCCTATCAATTCAAATGTTAATCTCATTCCTAAACACCTAGATTAATGTTTGACCAAATCTCTAAGTGCTCCATAGCCCAGTAAAACTGACACACAAAATTAACAAAATTAATCACATATCTGATGCCAAAAGTCACTGGTGACTGGACACATTTGCACTGGTTAGAAAGTCATAGTTTCTATTGAAAACTGATGAGAAAATACAGTGCATGAGGCTTCTGAATCCTGGGATTGCAGTAATGGATGGAGTAATGGAGTCATGGATTGCCGTGATACCTTTCACGCAGCCTTAAAATACGGGTCATTTGTTCAAATTCTAACCTTCCTCATCTATTGTCATTCTCAACCTTATTCCTCAAAAGCTCAATGGCAGCATTTTCCCCTCTCTCTTCCCCTAGCAGGCCTAGGACTGGCATCTGGTTAGGTCCGTGCTGGCCTTTCCTTGATGATACTTCTGCCTGGTAAGCACTGGCCCCCTACTGATCACACTGTGGTATCAGCACACCACACACGGTCACACCAGCCCATCTGCAAGAAAGGTTGAGCAGTGTTGCACTGTTAGAAGATTTGGCTATTTTATTGATCTGTTATTTTTTCTTCATAGCTTTATAGGGATTGTCATATTTTTATGCCTTTCCTTATCAAATGCATTAAGGTGTAGGGGTATATAAAATGCCACATAGAGGTGCACTGATTACATCCTAAGTATTTTTTCACTATGTACATGATTTGCCATCCTCTCCATCACTAATATAACTCAGTCATTTAATATCTGGGAAGCCCCCTCCAAAGGAACACCTCGGTTGGATCATTATTTTCGAGATCTCGCTCTCAATTGTGAATGACCAGAAATTCTGTTTTATCAAGTACAGAGAATTAATCAGTCTCTCTGGGATAGATTCAAGCTAAGCAAGCTCAAAGGACTGATGTACAAAATTGGAATTTCCATTTATTCATTTATAATTTAAAAAAAAACCTCTTTCATGTAGACTAAATGTCTACATTTAATGGTTAGCATATTCTGTCCCAGTGGAAAAGCTACATGGGTAGTCAAATTAAAATATAAAGATTGCTTGATGAGTGTGATATCAGAACACCAGGAAACAGGCAATCTAGCAGTGTCCTTGGCAGAGGTAATTAGAGGCTTTCTCTCCTGCTTTGGTGATATACCTTCCTTGGAGGGCAAACAGTCATATCGTTGAAGGAGAATACCCTTTCACATGAATAATAATATTATAGACTAACCAAATAGCCTCCTGGAAACATGTTTTGTTTTCTTACAATACAAATATGTTCTTTTACTCACATATTTTTTAAATTAATACAGTAAGTTAGACTGTAATATTTTTAACTAATTGAATGAGACCTCATTTTACAGTAGCCTATTTGTCTCTAAAGTTAAAATATCACTAGAAATAGAGGATGGGGTGCTTTAAATGATAACAGTAAAAATCACAGTAAGACAAAAATCTCTGGACCATCTCTTGTTTTACAGGTGGGATTATATATAGTTTGTTTTTATTTACATATGAAACTTACTTAATTTACCTAAACAGCTTGGATTTATGTTCTCTAGCAACACATTATTCTTGACTAACTCTAAAGGAAAGCAAATATACTTTAAAAACCAAGTCAGAGAACAGTAAGTTTGATATCCTCTTAAAATTTTGTTCACTCTTATGAAAGTCTCACTTGAATGGACAACTATCTTCATAAAGAAGACTGCAGATATTCCTACAGATTGGACCAATACTTTCCTTTGAACATTGATTTTCTGCTCCAGGATATAGAGCATGAATGATTAAGGCCCTCAAAGTTCTACAGACATAAAGTGTGGAAGTATTAATTTTAGAATATGAATAATGGCGGTTCAATAAAATAACTTAAACATTATCCATAAAATAGCGAAACTTAAGAAATAGAGCTTTTCTATGAGCATTCCTGGGGAAAAAAAAAAAAACCTGTCATGAAATATGTTTCTAAATTATAGCCAATGTTTTAAACTAATGTAATTTTGGGAGACATCTGCCAAAAATAATAATTTAAATGATTTGATAATGTTGGTCTTGAGCTATTCTTTCTGAAGTTAGAAAACAGGTCAAATTATCTATTAAACTGGCTCCCATGCCTGACAATCAGTGTAAGCAGTAGTAGTCTATTTTTATTTCCTGAGGAGTGGAGAGGAGTTTAGAGAGTTGAGATTTGGGAAGGTTGGAGGGAGAAGAGGGATCCAGTCAAATCATTTATGAAAGGTTTCAGATGTTTAAAATCCTGCCAAAATTTTGGAAGGGGCTCCAGAGCACAAATCTATTTATAGGACATGCAATGATCATGTAATGTGTTAAGGCTTTTTGACCAAGCTTGTCTTTGAACCCATTTAGAAGGAAAATAACCCAAAGAGGTAACAAAGAGAAACTAATTGGGAGTGAAGCTTTCAGGTAAGAACAATTCTTACATTGTCATAATGGCAAAAAAACTTACATAGGATATTTACTTAATTCAATTAATTTTATTTAATTGCACTACAGTGCAATTCTTTGGACAAAATGAAAAAAGGATCACTAGACTATAATACGCAATATAGGTATCCTTCAATTATTACCTCTTATTATGACAGAAATTCACTTGTAATAGACACTTCTCTCATCTTGAACATAGGGAAAGGGATGTATAGTTACTATTAATAGAAAATTATTTTTTATACTGGCCCTCAGCAAGTAAATTTTTGAACAAATAGAAAAACTAAATATTTTTGCCACCTTACCATACTCACATATGTTAGTAAGGCCCTCAAGCGTGGGGTCACGTTCATTAAACATGGGAAGAAAAAGCTGATACAAGCATACATCATTTTACTGAGCTTCGCTCCGCAGACATTGCATTATTTACAGAATGAGGGTTTGTGGCAACCCCGTGTCAAGCAAGCTTTTCAGCATTTGCTCGCCTCATGTCTCTGTGTCACATTTTGGTAATTCTTACAGTATTTCAAGCTTTTGTCATTACTAGTATATTTGTTATGGTGACCTGTGATCAGTGATTATGACTCACTGAAAGCTCAGATGGCTAGCATTTTTTAGCAATAAAGTATTTTTTAATGAAAGTATGCACATTGTATTTTTTAGACATAATGCACAATAAATAGACTATGTATAGTGTAAACATACCCTTTATATGCACCAGGGAGCCAGAAATTTAATTTGACTGACTTATTGTGATATTTGCATTATTGTGGTGGTCTGGAACCAACCTCACAATATCTCCAAGGTGTGCCTATAATCCATTAATAGAATATTATAGGAGAAATTCTTTCAAGATATCTGAGATGCAGTTTCACAAGCTTCTTTAAATTGTTTCTTTTCTTTAAATTACAGCTTCTATGTATTTTTTAAAGATTTATTCATTTCTTTGAGCTACAGAAAGAGAGCACAAGTGGGGGGAGGGGAATAGGGAGAGAGAAAATCCTCAAGCAGACTCCCTGCTGAGGTTGGAGGGAGATGAGGGGCTCAGGGGCTCAATCCCAGGTCTGAGATAATGACCTGAGCCAAAATCAAGAGTCAACACCTAATCCACTGAGCCACCCAGGTGCCCCATAGCTTATATGCTTTGTCTTGATGATCAAAATTAGATATTTTTAAAGAATTCACCAGTCCTCTCCATCTTCCCTCTCTCCTGTCCCCACCAATAATGTCTAGGAATTTCCCTTGTCACTGCATTACATGTGCTGTCAATTATCCCAACAACCCTTCTTCTCTGCTTTCATGCCTTGCCATCACAGTGCCCATACTGCTGCTATCTCAATTGTAATGGGCACAGCTGCCTCTATTGATGACAACTCCTGATGTGGGTCACCCTGAGGCTGGAGTCCCACATTGCCACCTCTGACTGAAGTGCTCAAGGAATTGGCTATTTCTTAGAATACTGTGTTTACCATTGCTTTGTGAACCTTTGGAAAGTGGAGGCTTGGTGAGGTGAGCGGTCCACACCTGTCTCCTCCTGGACAGGTGCAACGTTTTGCTCCAATGACACCAGCATAGCCTATCACAAGGAAATGCCTCTGATTCTCCAAGTTCCCAGAGGAGGAAGCCAGCCTTGTGCAATCCTAAAGTTCACATTTTCCTGTCCCAGCATCAACTACTCATCATGATACAATGGCTCCAATAAAACAATCATAATGTAGTATGGTTGGCACAGGCTTTTTGTAAAGTCTTGGCTATCCAAGTGAATGCTCACAGATGTTCACATGTGAATACCCACTGTTTCACTTCTTAAAACTCTAAAGTTTTAAGTTGTAAGCTAAATAAATGATGCAACACTTCACAAACATTTTACTTTATGAATTGATTTCTAAATGGAGGGTCCCACAGAATACACATATGTCTATGCTGCCATAGATGAATGGCACCTTGGAAAGGAATTTTCCCGTATTTCAGTGGCTTCAAACCCACCTCCACTGGCCCTTTAATTTGGGCATCCAAAAATACAAAAATAATTATCACCAACATAAGAAACTGAAAGTAAATAAATAGTAAAGGCTATTGAAATTTAGTTAAACAGATAATTAAACAGTGTGTGTTTTGTTAAGAAGAATCGAACTTCTTAGAAAACCATATTAAGAATGCTTTGTTGTTGTAAGAATGTAATATAGGCCCCTTGAGCACTGCATTTATAGTGGTGAGCCCGATATCCCAACTCACACCAGTATTTTTTTTCTCTCATAATTACAGGGTGGGAAAGGTCTAAAATCTTGAATTTAAGTGAAATATGTTTTCAAATTTCACATCTTTTGTGGATACATGAATTTAAAGCATAAGAAAATCTTATATTTTAAGAGCACAAGCTTGTTATTGAGGCATTAACATTACTCTGCAGTTAGATCGAGGCAAAAAATGCAATTGCAAATTAAGTGGCTCAACTGGAAATTATCAAATCTAGCTTAGTTGCATTAACATAAGAATGCGAGTGTGTATCAAGTTAATTTGTGATAATTTCGAGCCATCTACTGGATTTAGAGACCAAATCATCAGCAGAGCTCACTTGTGCACCAGCCAGATGTGACTTCCTACACATAGGCACAGAACAAGTGATGTGGGGACATGGCAGTAGCCTGAAGATCCGGATGCTCACCCAGAGCAAACCACGGTGAGAATAACTCCAGAAGTATTGATGGAAATGTGATTGTTCAACATGGACAAGGGAAGAATTGTTTTAATCATAAGATTGAACTTCTAAAAGGTGGATTGTGGGACCATAATAAGCACAGAATTAATAAATGAGGACACATCGTCATTATGGCTCAGCCCTTCCATTTGGTTAGGACAGCCTCCAAAGAATCTATCTTTACAAAGAAGCATCATTGACTGTGACAGATGGATGAAGGATAGAGAACGTGAAGGGTAGGGGACAATTTCCTGGGTAGCATTGTGTGATAAATTCGTATCTGGCTGGAATGCCATTGTCCTCTTCCAATCACCTCTTAACTGTGACTCCCCTAGATCCCAGTATTTGTAATGTTAAGAAACTATGGCTGGACATCAGCTTAGCAGACATTCATTATGTGCCTACTATGTGTTAACTCAGACTGAAAATGGATAGCAATACACTTAATATCTGTTTTGCTTTACTGACGCCTGCTCAATTTTTATTGAAGAATTCAAGAGCAACAATATTTTGTGTACGTTTCTTTCCCAAAGCAACTTATTTGTATGCATCTATATATTTTTGGTATTTCAAAAAGCAGTTAGAACTTCGGAGGAAGTTGTAGAAATCTAATTCCCATTTCACTTTCTGTTCCTTAAATAACCAAAAGCATAAAAATCATTATTCTGGGATTTTCTTTAAACATTTTCTATTTTCAGTTTTGAAACATGATACTTGGTCTCAACATGATTGAAAACATGTTGTATGGCACCAAGAAATTTCTTTTCTTATTTATTCATATATTTATATTAAATAAGGTCATAAAATGAAGCTTTAATGACTTTATGGAAGTCTCCATACTTTGTGTGAGTGTGAATACGGGAATAGGATAGGGAATGCCTCATATCCTTTTTATAAGCCTAAAAACAGATTTTTGCTTTTATTTATTTTTTAAAAAGGGTATGTTTTTATTTCTTTGAAGCAAAATTGTATTGCTACACTTACTACACTTATACATGAATCATCACCCTAGCAGTTTATAAATTATAACTATGAGAAGAAAGATCTACAGTATTTATGTCAGTCCTCCAGCAGAAAATAAGAACTAAGGGACCTTCTGTATAAGCCTCACAGCCTGATCACTCACTAGTGGGATGGTGGTAGTTTGAGATTAAAAAAGAATTTCAAGTCAAACTTTTCCATAACAGACTTAACTGGAAAAATTTTTTAAGTTGATAATCTAGACAATTATACAACTTCTCATCTTTCACCTGCAGCCATGGTCTTGCCAAATTTACAAGATAAATGGAAAAAAAAATTAAAAGTTTGGCATACTTCAGCTTATTAGAACTCATTTTTCCTTAACAGTAATATGCTGTCCACAATCTTCGTTTCTTCTTTGTCTTCAAAAAACTAGCACACAAAGTCCACATAGAGTGATAAGAACAAGGCAAAAAAAGGTATGACTAATGGATAAGATTCTTAACACATCCAATTTCCTTTCACTGTCTTCTTCTTTTTCTCTCTGCACTAGCCATCTGAGCACAAGAGTTGCTATATTTAATAATCACACTTTGGGAAAAATGATGACGGTTGTGCTGTCATTTTTTAAAAACTTGGACACATGAGTCATTTAAAAATGAAAGGATAATTTGAGTGCTTGAGGGAATTTAGGCAGCCAGGAGATGGGTGGAAAGTAAGCAGACTAGTGAGGTAAAGAATACCACTTAAATCATTGACTGAGATCGTTTTACCTTTCTAAACTGGAAGCTGTGAAGTCCTGCAATTATCCATTCAGAAAGGTAACGCTGGCTTTGATGCACCTTAACCCACAAGGGAGCTAAACAGTAATCAGTTATAGTAGCACACTGAATTCAATTTTTGAAACAATTAATTTTTTAAAATAAGGAACTAGAGTTTATTTTACTCAATTGCCTCCAGTCTGGAAACAGACTGAGCTATCAGCTGGGACAATCTACTCCAAACTAAACCATATTTTAAAATTAAAATATAACAAAAGAAAAGAAATGCCTATCACACACCTTCAGAGGATGTTAGGAAAATACATTCCTGTATGATTTTCCAAATACCGTACTTTCTTTTGTATTATAAACACAACATATAGCTCAGTTTGCATTGGTCAGTTAGCGTTTTATGGGCACTGATGCCTTTGTTGCAGATTACAGTGTAAAGGTTAGAAGGCCTAATTCAAAAGCCTCCTCCATACTTCTGCTGAAATTACAGTAAAATACTAAGTTACTGAAAACTGAGGCAAATAGCAGAGAGAAGGAGAAAGAGTGAGAAAAAGAGAGGAGAGAATTGAGAGGACCATGAGGTCTTCTCTGTTTAACCTTCTCTGTTCAACCTACTGTTGAACCTACTGGCTTTTTTTCTAGGAAAGGGTATATTGCTGAAAAGCTACATTTGTGAACAATGACACAACCTAGTATTTCCCTTACACTCTCTTCTTTCTTTCCTTTAGGTTAAATACAAAGTTAAGTAAAAGACAGGCTATCTGGACATTTTTGTTGTTCTATTTAGTTTATTACGATTCAAATATGACAAAGCCCTGCTGTTCTCAGCAACGTGCTATAGATTTTCTCAAATTTAATTAGCAAGCACATAGCAGACACCTAAAATAAAAATACAGGAACAATTCATTGCAGTGGCAACTATTTCTCACTTCAAAGCATTAAAAAATATATTCCCCAATCAATCTACTAATCCTCCCTGCCTTGGTTTATAGACCAAATAGGACACTGACCTAACACTACTGCAGAGTAGTTAAGCCTTCAAACTCCCAAGTTGGGTATCTTGATTGCAGGGCAATATACTAGAAACCTAAGTAGAATTTGAAGACGGCAGTTGTATCCCTTCAGACCAGTTCTTGTAAATACGACGCCAAACAGCGCAGTTTAAGTAAGTGGTTCTCAAAGTGTGATCTCTGGGCTGCGAGAATCAGGATCACCTGGAGCTTCTTAGAAATTCAAATTCTCCTGTCCCATCCTAGCTCTACTAAATTAAAAACTCTGAGTTTTAACAAACCTCCAAGCGATTCTGATGCATGCTTAAATGTGAGAACCACAGGCCTAAAGCAAACAAGGTTGATAATTTGTAATGTTTTATCCTATGAAAGACAACAGTGCTTATGTGGCTCAAAAATGGACTTTAAACACAGTCCCAAAAGAAAAATTTTTAAAAACGACATGAGCAATGTGCAAATTGAGGGCCATTGAGTTTGGAGTACAAATGTCAAAGAGAGGTCATCAAAGGAGAAATGAAAGAGAGAAATAAGACGGCAATGGGGACCACTCAAGACCATTGAGAAGAAAAGAAAACCAAAGGAAATACGATAAAAATGAATATTGATTTTCCTTTCTTCCTGGTTAAATCCTGGAAGCTTTCAGTCACATGGGAGCTTCAGGCGGAGTGTCTGTCTCCTCATGGTCTGTGGATACTGCACAATCAGGGACCGGAAACGGTACTGCAAGCTAAGAGGCATTTGAGGGTTTGCTTGCTTGCCTCTGAGACTTTCTGTGTTTTATATGGCCAGACTAGAGAGTTCTTATTTAGGTCAAGGCCTTGAAGAAAGTTCCAGAAGACATAAGCTGAATGCTCTGAATTGAAAGGTAAGCGTACCTCATAGACTTGCCTACCAGGCCAGGCCAGGGCTGGATGGAACGGCCCTGGTTGTGGGGGAGGTAGAGAGCTTTTAAACATGGGGCTTCCAAGGACTAGTCACCGCCTATATATAAGGCATGAAATCTTTAGCAAGTATGTTAGATAGAACTCTTTCTTAATGAAACACTTTACATGAACCCAGGGTGAGTGGCCCCCCAACATATTCAGTATTTCTGCAAGGATTTGTAAAGCAGAAACATGAAGTTCACAAAATTATCTCAAAATCATTACTTGTAAGAAATTGCCATAAAATATACAGGTACTTAGTAAATATCATGAAAATAAAAACAGTGTGACTATCTCAATATATACAATATTTACTTGGACATCTGTGCTTCAGTATGTTTGTTTCATATTTACTCCACTTCTTTACCTTTCTCACTACAGATTCCTTACTTTTCAGAATCTTTTTTCTACCAAATAATAAACCTAATTACAAGTGTCTTCTTATAAAAATATTAGGAAAGTTTCTTTTCAGCCAAAATTTCTAACCAAATATTTAAACATATGAAACATCGAGGAGTGAAATAACGCAGCTTTCTATAAGAGAACGTAAGACAAATAAAATACTTGTAGTACTTACTATGAATTAAATACTTGCAACTGGTAAGGATTGTTACCCCCAGTTTTTACAAATGAGAAAATGAGAAGTCATGAGGTTAAGCTAGTTGCCCCGGACAATGAAACGATAAAGTGCCAATGCAGCATTAGAACTCAGGAAAGTACGTGTGAAACCAAAGCACATGTTTTTCCTACTACACCAAAAAAATTAACATCAATAACACTAATAATCAATAGACAGAAAGAATCAAATACTCATCATTTATAGTTTTGTTAATTGTTTACTGTTTTAAATGCTGTAATTCAGTTTTGTCCAATGGGAATATGATGTGAGCTATATATATACTTGTAAATTTTCTAGCAGCCCTATTTAAAAAATAATAAAAATAAAAAGGAAATAAAATAATGAAACAAAAAATAAAAAGGAAATGTAACATTTGTCTTAAAAATGTATTTCATTTAATCTATCCAAAATAGTGTCATTTCAATATTCAATCAATACAAAAAGTATTAATGAGATATTTTACCTTTTTATATATTAAATCGTTGAAATCAGTGTATGTTTTATACTTATACCACATCTGAGTTTGAACTAGCCACATGGGTAAGTGGTGATATTAGACAACTCAGCTCTATTTATTGAATACCTGGTATCTATGAAACATAGAGTTAGGTTTTACGGTGGACAGATAATGAGAATGTAGTTTCTATCCTCATGGTTTCTTTAATATTTCTGGAGAAAAATAATCCTACCCCTTTCCTAAGGAAAAAAAAAATTAATGAGCATCCATGGACTGATTTCTTTTGTGAGGAATTTTCCTTTACCAGCAAAAGACGCATGACTTCTGTACAGTTAATGACGTCCTGATTAAGAAAAATGAAAGAAAAAATATTAACACTGACAAATAAAAGTGGGGGAAAAAAAAAAGATGTGATGGATTTTCAATGCCCAAAGGTTAAAATGTTGCAGGTTTAAGAAAAACCTGCAAAAAGATTATGCTAAGATTGGTATTCAGTTGATGAACTGTGAAGACTCCCTTAGCAGAGAAAATGAAGGAAGTAATGGTGTTAAAAGAGTTCCTAGTGGTCTGACCAGAGGGCTTCAAGTAGTGGTTAATTGCCAGACTCTCGAGAGGAGTAAAACAGACAATTCAGTTGGCTGCTAGAAAGATGAGCAGTTGGCTTCTAGCCTTCAGAAAGAATGGAAGGTTGGTTAAAAAAATAATAAAAATAAAGAAACCATGAAAGGGAAAAAAAAAAACAGAAAAGAAAGAAAAGCAGTTCAGCTTTCCCTTGAAATTGTATTGAATACAGCATCACTTATAAAGATATAAGATATATTTATAGCTCATAATAAGAAGGTCAGGACCATTAAAACACCATTGACTCCAGCTCTCTATCAAGCTGTTATTGATGACGTGGTCTGGTATCCAAACCAAGGCCCACTCTCAGCTGGATATGGACCTTCCCCTGCTGAGAAGTACCCTACAAGCCTCAAGTAACACATTCATTCAATCAGTGGAAATTTATTGAGTGTATAGTGGGAGTTATGCGCTGTGCAGGGTCATGAGGGGTCACAAATTGAATATAGGTGTGCACAAAAAGTATTAGAAAACACAATGATGACTGTTTCTGCCAGAGCCTGAGAGCAAATGGTATCCAGGAAGGTTTCACAGAGGAAGTGTGAGGTGGGCCTCAAAGCATAGGTTTTCTTCGGACAGAAGGGCAAACACTGAAGTGGAGAAACACTGGCATAGACAGAAACTTCTGCCTTGAATTCCCCATCCTGTATCACACACCAGTAAAATAACTATGCAGCTTGGTTTGCCCAGGACAATCCAAGCTTACTTCTATCCTGATAGGATTATTAATTTTGTCCTTTATTCTCAGAGTGCCTCATTTGAACAGTAAACTTTACAGTCACATTATCTGTCAAGTATCAGATCTCTTGTTGAGAAATACTCTTTTTCACCAAACTATAAATGAAGACATAATGATCAACCACTTACTGATATATGTAACTTGATGAAATGCACGTACAAAGCATGTTTTTAGAAACTCATATACAGACATGTCAGAGGAAGTGACCTAGAAGTGGCATGTGTATGTGCATTTATATGCTATATATAGCTAACTAAGTACATGTATCATGTCTTGTGGTGTTAAGTGTGGTGAAAAGAATAAAAAAAGCATAACGAGGACAGGGTGACAGCTGGGGGAATGAGTGCTATTTTATATATGGTGGTCAGAGAAGGCCTTTCTCAAAAGGTACAGTTTAACAAGAAACCTGGATGATATGAGCAAACAAGCTGGGGGACAGCAAGGGGAGAAGTGACCAGGGCAGAGGAAACATTAAGTGCAAAAGCCCCAAAATGAGAGAAGTCTTGGCATGTTTAATGAAGAGCAAGGTGGCTAGCATGGCCAGAGAGGAGACAGTGAGGGGGAGAGTGATTATAAATGAAGCCAGAGAGATTGCAAAGGGCCGGGTATGGATGGCCCCTTAAGTCATGGTGAGCAAATCTTCATTAGTATGGGAAGATGTGGGAATCCACCAGAATTTTAGGCAGTGGAATGGAGGAATCTGACTTGGAGCTTAGAGGAACCATTCTAGCTGACTAAAGTGAAGAGGGACAAGAATGCTAGAATGCCCAAGCATTTTCGTTAGTATTTATTAACTTGGAACTTAGCTTAGAATCATACTTCATTTTTTTTATTCCATTGTTTTATTTCAATATTCTCCCTTTAAAAAAGTGTTTGCCCCTTCTAGTGTAATTTATTTCCTGCCTTTCCAAAGCATAAACTGGCAATAGAACTTTTACCTTTCATACTCTAGAGTCAGTGAGACTGAACATAATAAGCTTTCCCATGTCCTCATGCTAGGGAATTAAAAGACGTTAGATTGTTAACTTAAAGGAATAAAATGTGTCATTGTCTCATGTACCCTCCCTCCATCCCTTTCTGAAAAACTTTCTCTCCTTACAATACTTGCCCTTGAATTTCCAATATCCCTCTCTTTCTAAAACTTTCCTGAATCCATGTTAGCCTATTCTCATTAGACTACTCTATACTCCAACTCTATCCCTTGTTTCACTTTCTGATCACCATGTATCCTCTTCATGGCCTGTCAGCACTGTGAAGGGTCTGGGTCTGTGATACTATCTACTTACAAGCTAACAAGTTAGCCTGCCTCCATTTCATGGGTGCTGGCAGAAACTATGAGACCACTGGGTCAGAGAAAAAGGCTTTATTACAGCACAGCAAGGAGCATGAGCTTAATGGTTACATTAGTTCCTTTTGACCCTCAAGTCACATGGTGATGATACATAACCCCAGTAGATGTTGTGTACACAGTGGACTTTTGGTGAGAAACTCCCAGCTTAAGAAATCCCAGTCTTTTATAATGGGCTGAAAGCAAACCTATGGGACCTTTGCTGTGATGGGACACATTATCTTTATTATGATGAACAGAAAGCAAATCTCTGCTCAGGAACAAGACTCTATCTCTATCTTTCAAGGCTGTTTACTATACAAACATCTTTGAAAAGATCATCCAGAACAAAAAGCAGTTAGCCCCTTCGCTTTCAAGACATGCAGAAACATAAGAGATCCATGGACACTGTTTCTCAAAATGCCCTGAAAAGCCCAGCTAGATGAATGCAATTAATGCAAGTCCAATGCTATGATGTTAACGGATAATTATTGGTTAGTACCTGGGGTACCTATATTTTAGCAAAGGATTCCTAGACCTCTAAGGGAATAGAATATGGTGAAATAAATTTCTGGTGCTGGGAATTAAGTGCTAGGGGTAGAGAAGCCTTTTTCAATACACTTTGATTTGGAAGATGTAAATTGTCACCTCATCAGCCAAAAAGTACTAAGAAATCTTGCCTTCTACCAGGAAGCTCATTATATGAAACTATCTCACTGATATCCAGGAAGCAAAAGTCTCCCTAATGTTATTCATTTTAAATAAATGATTATTATGTCAATTAACTGGTATATAATTCAATGGCAGCTTTCCTCAAGTTGTAAATATTCAAATGCACATTTTTACTGAAAATCATTTCCCAGTGTATGTTTATTTTTAAAAATGCAAATGTTGGCTCTGTGTTACTTAACTTCTAATGTAGGTTTCATTTTACTTAATATTTACTAATAATTCTTGCATGACATAAATATTTTTCTACTTTATTAATAAATACCTCATTTTCAGATAATGGTTGTTTTAAAGAAAATCAAAGCTCGGCAGCAATAATCTCATACTCTTAGAAGAGGCATTGGGATAAAGGACACTATTTACAAGTTGGTTGAGGGAAGTTCTGAGATGCTCTTATTGTAGTCTAACCTTAAACAAGTGGTACAAATCAGTAACTAAATACCAAAGAGATTGAAAGGAGTCTTTTAGGAGTCCATCTAAGAGACTGAATGCTATTACTATATTTTCTAAATGATGATTTACCAAAAAAAGCAGAATTTGGAAATATTCTGTTACTTGTCATCTTTAAAAAATGATCATTAATTACCTCTTGTTATTTCCTTCACTCTTTGTCATATGTTGTAAACTCTTGAAAGTGAAAAACTAGTATGCACATCAAGACTGTAAGAGGAAGAGCACAAATTAAAATACTATAGTATTTACTTTAGTGTATAACTTGCTATGTGCTATACATAGTAAATAAATATTATATGCATTATGTCATGTAATCATTTAGACAAACCTGAAAAAATATTTTGTTTATGATTAAGGGAACTCAGAAAGTTGTTGTTTCTTCCTCAAAGAAATGCAGCTAGGTGGTCAAAGAGCTTGGACCCAAATCTTTACTTGTCTCAACGGTCAAGTTTGATTCAGTAGCCATTCCTCTAAACTTTATTAGGTCACACACCAAAAAAACAGGTATTATATTATACTAAATTTCCTGGGACCAATTTAATAACCTCTTATTTTCAAATCCCTGTTTTTCACTTTTTTGTTGACAGGAAAATGTTTAGGCAAGCATTTGCATTAAGATATAAAGGAGAAGAGATAGGAGTTTTCGTTTTCTTCATTGGAATTCAGAACAGAGCCTGGCACTTCAGATAAAGGACAACCATCTCTTGTTGAAGTTAATTGGACAGTCTGTATCTGGTTCTCAAAATACATCAATTAGAAACAATTAAGACAGCGTTAATAGAGATTAGAAATAGTTACCTATTCCAGGACTGTTCCTGTGTAAAAATGCCCTCACATTTAATTTCACATCAGTGAAAGACAGATGAATATGTAATTAAGTGCTGTGACACATCCAAGCTCAAAAAGCCCACATGGATCTTGGGTGGTTAGCAGAGTTAGAGGGCTTCTATTTTTAATGTAAAGTAGCAAGAATCATGAGTTTTATGCCAAAAACAGCCTGGTCTGTGATCTATGAAAACATCAACCACACAGACTTTGTTATTATGAAGTCATGTGAAGATAATAATACTGGCTGAAGGAGGTCAGCATGATGGCTCATTCCTCCTTTATCACAGGAATGGAAATGAGCGATAAAATTATTCCATCCAGGGAGAGAATTAAATCCTCTTTCAGCTGAACTCCAGAGGTTCTTTCAGCTGGGACCTCTCATATCACTTCAGGTGATATGCGAGAGCCCAGGCTTGTGATGGGAAATTCCATTTCTTAGTTATTTCTTGGGGTGGGACAATGGAGAATACAAAACATCTGTAGCAGATCAAGGTCAAATTATTTTTTCTCCATGATGGGAGACAGAAGAAAGAAAGAGAGGGAGGGGGAGAGGGAATGTGGGAGGGACGGGGAGGTTAGGGAGGGAGACTGTGTGCTTCTCATTAACACAATAAAGTAGTTGAGCTGACACTGAGAAGATGCTTCATATGAATCTGTGGTAGGGGAGGGTGTGGCATTCAGATACTGAGAGCTGTGACGATCATACGCCTCATTCCACAGCAGGTTCTCATCACCAGCCCATGCAATTTTCCCCCTATTGTTTTATATTATTTTCCCACCCTCATTACCAACCCCTATTCCCCTCTGTACCTACAAGAATCCACATAGGAGCTTAATATTTCCTTACATATGCATATATCTTTATATAATAAGTAGCACTGTTTTATTTTGAATGATATTATTCTACAAATCTCATTCTGTTTCCTTTTTCACCTATCACTAGAAATCTAGTCATGTTTTGGGTGAGAGTGGACATCTCTGTGTTATTGAGTGAGCCCATCAATAATAATGGTATATGTCTCCAGTTACTCTGATTTTATATTATTCGAACTTTAATAAAGCTTTTCATACTATTATAAATGTTATTTTACTTTTATTCTATTGACTATTAATTTACTACTTTTAGACAGGAATACTACAACCAAGCTTCATTAAAGTTCTGCATTAGCATAAACCATCTTACTGTCTCCTCTAAGACACATTAATAGCGTAGAGTACATAATTCTGATATAACATTTTAATATACTTGAATAATTATATTTATTACCTTTATTTTTCACTTGTGAAGGGAGTATTGGAAAGATAGAATTATTTAGAAGAGCAAGTAGTTTGCTTGAAAAGAGATTTTGCCAGAGCCCAGGCTTCAAAGAAGCTGATCTCCAAATTAAAAAAAAAAAAAAGAAGAAAGAAAAAAAAGAAGAAAGAGAAATTAAAAAATAGAACTCTAAAAGATAACAAATATTACCTTATAGTTAGTCAATTTATGGTAAAAGTTAGCAATTTTCTTCAAATACATATTATATTTGCAAGTGTTTTCCTATATTTAGATATCACCACTGTGAAAGTCAAGGATAAAGATGTATTTCTAGGGGGGCGCCTGGGTGGCACAGCAGTTGGGCGTCTGCCTTCGGCTCAGGGCGTGATCCCGGCGTTATGGGATCGAGCCCCACATCGGGCTCTTCTGCTGTGAGCCTGCTTCTTCCTCTCCCACTCCCCCTGCTTGTGTTCCCTCTCTCGCTGGCTGTCTCTATTTCTGTCGAATAAATAAATAAAATCTTTAAAAAAAAAAAAAAAGATGTATTTCTAGGAAGTCGGCCAATAACTTTCAGGAAAGTTTCAAAATTTGATTTATTTTGGAAACTAGATCTACACAGGTTTGACTTGTTTTTTGGCAGAGGGGTTGTATCTCAGTTCAAAAAGTTCCTTTTCTACCACCCCTCTCCCCAATATTGTGTGTGATGTGCACACTGACATAGGATAGCCGCAAGGTAAGGTGTCAGATTTGCAGCCATACTAAAAGCCACAAACTCGGTGAAAAGAAAACCAATTTTAAACAAGTCATTCTTGGGATCCCTGGGTGGCTCAGTTGGTTGAGTGTCTGCCTTTGGCTCAGGTCATGATCCCAATCCCTGGAATCAAGTCCCGCATCAGGCTCCCTGCTCAGCCCTGAGCAGGGAGGCTCCTTCTCTTTTTGCCTCTGCCTGCAGCTGCCCCTGCTTGTGCTTTGCCACCACCCTCCTGACAAATCAATCAATCTTTAAAAAATATACACAAGTCATTATTAATTGCAGATTTTTCTTAAATCTGACTAGCCCCTTTTTTATTTCCAAAGTAGCAATAGTTTTAAATTATTATGATTTACATAACATTAAATAAACATTAAGTAATGCATTTTTCAGAGGTCTTTTTTTTCCCCAGAAGTCTTCTTAGGTACCCTGAAATAGTTTAGCTGGTTTAAGCCAGATAGACAACTTTACCTGAATCCATCATGATCTAAATTGACATCCCCATACCCCAAAACCACATCTTACAGAGTTTCAAGTTAAATGTGCTTTCTAGTAGAACATGAAAAACCATAGCCTAAGGACAGCAATCATTTATTAACTTATTTGGCAAGTATTTACTCAGTGCCTACAGGTGTGTGGTACTATTTTAGGCACTGGATATTCAGCTTTTATGAAGTAAGAACAAATCTGTATCTTATATAGAGAACTAGAGAATAATGTAAAATAAAGGAATAACCCAACTCATAAAAACCGATATTTAATTTCTTTGTTTACTTGATATCTTTTAAAACTTCAAATCAGATCATACTGACATCTAAGAATAGGCTGAGAAATTATTCTTTGGGAAAACTCAAGTCTAAATTTCAAAATAAACAAACAGTAATTGTGTCACCCTGTATCATCAATCCTTTTGTCTGTTTAGGTCATCGCAACTCTAAGAATTTCTCCCACTGATGGTTTTGCTTCTCTGGTTAAATTCACTCATTCATAGAGCCAATCAATTTGTGCCTCAGGCTGTCCCCTTTACATCCCTTCTTCACTCCTGGAACAGAATTAATCAGGAGAACCACAAATTTCCTTTACATTAACCAATGGGATCAAGGTCCAACAGTTCAGACATAAATACTGACATAGAAACTTGTTTGAGCCTAAGTCCCAAAGGCAAATGAATGTCTCTACTTAGACTCATACTGTCATAAAACGATGACATTTCTGAGTGACTAAATTTAGAGCAAACAACAAAGGTCCTAATATTTCAGCTAGATTGGGTAGAAATACAGCTATAAGCTTAAAGCTGGAAATTCTCAGAGGTCTTTTAGTTTTTCTTTAATTCGTGGGAGTGTAAATCTTTATACTGTCTAAGTTCATTTTACTCAACTATACAGCTCTAACAAAATCACTAATTATTTTGTGTCTTTACAAGATCTCCTTAACTGAAAATCAGTAATTCAACTTCATTTTAAATCGGAGGTAATAAAATTAACATCTATTTATTGCTCTGTGGTAGAAGTTTTGAATAATTTTTCATCTTAATCTCAAAACAGTGTTATAAAAAAAACCCTGTTATCAAGTGGATATCATCACTGTCTTCTTAAAGTCAAGGCAGATAAAATTAAATAGTTTAGGTATTTTGCCTAAATTCATATAGCTGGCATGTAGTTTAGCAAGAACTTGAGACAAAATTCCTAATTTCAAACATCATGATCTTCAACAAGACTGTGGAACGTTTCTTGGCTTGGAAAGTATTTAGAATTTAGATGCTATGTTAATTGCCAGGTCACAATTCTTGACTAAAAGTTTGCCCTAATTAAATTTGCTAAGCTTTCGGGATGGGAAAAATTATTTAAAAGGGAAATTTCACCTCTTCCAAAATTATAGGTCAGCCTATTAGTCTTTTAGAGTTATATGGCAGTTTTATTCTCAATAAATGGAGGAATTAGATTATCCAAATAGATATACTAGATGGGAAGCAAGAGAATGTAGGGTACATTTACGTGTATCAGTTATGACCAGGTCATAGATCTGGTTGTACATTTGTATCCAGACTTTAAAAAAAACAAAACAAAAATGCCTTTATCTGTTTCTAAGGACAAAGAACAAGTACCCACACTTTTAAGAAAAATGCGTCTCTGTTGTAAGGCATCTCCAAAATTTTCATGCATTGGCAGTACGCACAAAAGGAAGGGAGGGAAGCTCATCCCAGCAGTCTATGGTTCCAATGTGATGCTAAATCAGCTACTTCCAGTCACCATTTCTGATGGTGGGTCCTAGCGATGATAGTAGCTGGTATGGCTGCAAAAGACTATTGTATAGAGCCACAAGGAGGAGGCTCAAGATACACATTTTTATGTAGCTGTATGCAGCTGGGATCCCCATCAGTCACTCTGGTGCAACCGGCTAGTCCTTTGGCTCACAGCCCAAATGACCCCAACCAATCACTCAATTATGCTAATTCAAACTTAAGACCAACACTAACATGAACATAATAAAAACCTCAACAGACGGTGGAGGGGACTCTAGCAGCTTCTACCCATTTGACCAATAGTGTGATAATCAACTTCAAGGAAGTCACAGAGTAGGGGGAATTAAATCTGAAGAAACCAGAAGAGAATTAGCCCAGGATAAGGTAGGTAATAAGTCCTTTGAACCTATATTTACCAAACTGCATTGATCACTGTGCTACTCTTATCTCCTCTACTTTGAAATATACCAAAGACATATAATATCCATGTAAATTATATATCAAAAGATAGATTGACACTTATAAATCACCCAGTTAAGGAACACAAATTTACAAACACCGCTAAAATAGTTATACTCTTTTCTAACTCATAATGGAGACAGTGAAGACTACGTCACTGACATCATATGAGCCAAATGAGATGAGTCATTTAACGGCGAACCACACCAGTAGTATGGATTCCTCCATTGACCATTAATGCATCTTAAGGACTTTATCAGAATTTCGGCTTTCACAGGAATGCATTCGTATTTTGTATAGCCATTTAGTACTTGCTATAAGAGTTATATTTTAAAAAAATCAAATGTCATTTATTTTTAAATAACTTCTGAGAGCTCCACCTGCACCAAAAGAAAGAGAATATAGAATGGTCATTTATGCCACAAATTGGTACTGAGTGCATACATATCTGGGCAGCAGTGCCCAGATATGTATAGCAGTGCCCAAGTTAGACAATGACTTTCCTTCAACGAAGCACATATTCTGTTTGTTTGTTGGGGAGGGGAGCTGAGCCTATAATACAATTAAATCAGTAAATAAGCAATATCATATAAGATGCTATGAAGAAGTGCCATGAGATGGTGTGCTAGGGAATGAATAAAGCTATTTTAGATATGAACTGAAAGCCTCTGTAAAAGTCGATTGACCAGAGGAGGTATCCACAGGAAGAGCCAGTGGCATATCTGAGGCACAGCACTCCAGGCAGAGAAGAAAGTGTAGGACGGGAGCTTGGTGTACTGAAGTCAACAAAAGAAAGCCAATGTGGCTGGAGCAGTAAGCTGTGGGGGGCAGCCAAAATCAAGTCAGGGGGAGGGATGGCGGGGGGACAATGACTGTGGTGTGACAGGAGATAAAAGACAATACCAAAGTTTCTCAAGTACATGCTCGGGAGCAAGTCCCTGGGGTCTGGATGCTTTTTATCAGTGTGCAGCAGCCTGTCCTGAGGTGGGGCTGCATTTCTCTGCCACTGCTGATCCTCTAGCTGCAGAGCGTGTTGTTCTCTAGAAACATCACCTTCATTATCACTGTCCTGTGAGTAGGTGGCAGTGTCATCATGTCAGCCTTTATGAGAGAGAAATTATGAAAGGCACAGAGAGCAGGGTTTGGGAAATTCCTAACTGCTAAGGCTCAGATAAGACCGAAAGCCCAGGGTTCTAACCCCTTCCCTTCTGGTGTGGCCCCAGGAATGCTGGAGTCCTGAAGAATCTAGCTCCTGCTCAGTGATAGACCTGGACAGTGATGACACAAATTTCTGTTCAGAAATGAAGCACCACAGCACTCACACTCAAGATGCAAATACTCTGCCATTTGAGTCGCATCAGCCAAAATGTTTCTTTGGTAGCATTTTGGGACGGTGATGGGAATCAAATCGGGAGTGTGAACAACGAAGCATGATAGAAAATGTCTTCCAAGAAGGAATTTTTTTCCTCTTGCCCAACTGTATAAGACAGAGACAGAGGTAGAGGCAAACACTTACTGCACAGATGTTTCCCCTAATCAATACCTCGTGTAGATGGCACAAAACACTCTTCAAACAGCATGCATGTTAGAGTAAACTCCACAAGAAAAATATGTATTTTTTTTACCTGTATGGGTATCTTTTATTTTCTGATACCTGCTGTTCATAATAAACTAAACAGTTTGAAGAGAATTGTCTCTCATTTTAAAAAGAATATCACAGGACACATTTTATGTATATGGCATCAGAAGTCTGACTGCCTCTCTTTAGTTTTTACAAAGAAAGCAACTGAACTTCTTATAATGTGAGATAAATTTCCTTGTTTTTCAAAAGGAAGGAAGGAAGGAAGGAAGGAAGGAAGGAAGGAAGGAAGGAAGGAAGGAAAAAAGAAAAGAAAGAAAGAAAGAAAGAAAGAAAGAAAGAAAGAAAGAAAGAAAGAAAGAAAGAAAGAAAGAAAGAAAAAGTGAAAGAAAAAGAGAAAGAAAAAAAGAAAGAAATCAACTGCTGGAATCAAATGATTGTGACGAAGAGAGCACAAACACAACACCAGAACTCAACAGAAGCAGGGGGAGAGTTTTTGCATGTATCTTCCCAGTACAAACCTGGAAGTCTACAATTCAAGAAGCTGAAGTGGGGGGTTACTAAAAGCAAAAGATATACTTGATTACTGAAGGGACCTGGTTGAAAACATATAGGTTCTCCCTCTGTTGCAATCAACGTATCCCCTTTTCATAACTTCTTCCTCAAAGACTCTTCAACCTAACGCACGTTTTTTGAACTCATCAGACTAGAGCTATCCGTTAGTTTCTAGGGTAATTGTTTTTTATCCAACATAAAACTTCACAAATTATAAAAGGCATACAGAGTTCACAGTTATTATTCATTATGTCTATAATTCTCATGAGTTTTATAAAGTACTTTATAATTGCTTTTTGTTAATTACGAGATTAACTTTTTAAAATAAAAGAACAATGGCAAAATAACCTGGACTGCGTTTGACAAATACTAAAAATGTAAAACTATTTAGAGCATTTTAACATTTAGGAGAAGATAATTACGTAGAAATTTGTAATGCTAAGGATCAAATCTATGAACATTTACCTTCTGACCATTAAGAATCTATAAGCTATTTCACTTTTTATTCTGAATATAGCACATGTAAAAAAAATTAGTCCCTTTGAATTGGAAATGCTGCAAGAGAAAAAGTAAAATCATTAAGTTTGATTTCTTCCTATGGTAACTTCCCAATATGTCCTTCAATAAAGATAGCAAATTAAGTTAGATATTACGATAGTGACTGGAGAGACAGATATAAAGCTACATTGTTCTTTAAATCTACCTGAATCCCTCAATAAATACAGACAGAGCAACTAGAAGAGGAAAGGCAAAAACCAAAGGTGCATATCTGAAATGATAGTGGGTGCAAGGGGAAAAAAAGAGCCTACAACTTAATTTTAATATTGAACACCAAAGTGTATCAATAGATAATAACCAAAAAAGAAGGAACTAAAACTATTATAAGGGTACAAACATAAAGGTTGCCATTGAAACAAAAATAAAATCCATTTAAAAAAAAAGAAAAGAAAAACAACTAGAGAAGTCAAATAAAAATAGAAAACTTAGGGAATGAGCATATTATGTATCTAAGGATAAAATATATATGTGTATATATATACTAATTTAAAAATGAAACTATATAAAATAGTTTAAAAATATAACTTATATGTTTAAATTAGCAATCCAAAAGTACCATATATATATTTTTTGATTGACTTTAAAAACATTATGTATACACAGAAATTAAATTTTAAAAGACATCCCTAAAACTATAAAATGAAACAAATCAACCCAAATATTTCTATGATTGGTAGCATGACCACAGAGAAAGCACTTTTTTTTCATGTGATAATTAAGACAGAGTAACTTGGTAAGTCATTTCTAGAGACATATACCCTAAAGACAAAAGGAAGTATTAAAAAAAAGACCTGTTTCAATTATCATGTTTTTGTTGGTAGCATTGGCATTGTCATTCCAATAATAATGGAATACAGTGTGCATGGTACAGCATAAAGTGAATGAGTATATGATACTCAAAGTTAATCACTCCCAGAGTGATTGTCAGGATTCTAGTAGGAGAAAGGATAAACAGATGCAAAATAGAATAAATTAATTAAAACTCCATAGTGTACATTTTATTTGAAATTATCAATATTTATTCTTTAGTATTTCATCTTTAAAAAAGAAATATTTAATTCCCTTCCTCTGTCCACTGAAGAAGTCTGGAAATAGTAGTGGACTAATGGCATGAACACGCTTAGAGTGTAGATTTAGATTAGGCTTTTCAAACACCATTTCTTGCCAAAAGAAACAAGAGTTTTTGGAATAATGTCTAATTCCAGTCCTGAGATAGCTAGGAACACTTGTTGCACCAAACAACAAGGAATACATCAAAATGTACTAGGACTGTATCTAAAGGACTCAGAGGAAATTTGAAGTTTCCTACTGACCAAAGTTGGGATACTGTAATAATAATAATAATAACAATAATAATAATTGAAATGTATTGAAAAGGCCAAAGACGTCTAAACTCATTAGTTCATTATGATCCAAAAAAGAAAAAAAAAGAAGTTATTGTTGATGGATATCAATGAACTAACATTATTTTGAAAACTGGTAAGTAGGGGCACCTGGGTGGCTCAGTCAGTTAAGTGTCTGCCTTTGGCTCGGGTCATGATCCCAGGGTCCTGGGATTGAGCCCCACATCGGGCTCCCTGCTCGGCTGGGAGTCTGCTCTTACCTCTCCCTCTGCCACTCTGCCTGCTTGTGTTCTCTTACTCTCTCTCTCTCTCATTCCCTCTATGTCAAAGAAACAAATAAAATCTTAAAAAAAAAAAATTCTGTGCTTTAAAAAAGAAAACTGGTAAGTAAAGGAAACAAATTAGGCATTTATGCTGACTTCCCTATACCAATTATTGCACTTGGTAAACAAATAGCAAAGGAGGGGAAATTTCTCTTGATAGAAATATTTTAGGTAACAAAAAGGTAGTTTTAGAATGTCACTTTTACATTAATGCATGAATTGATCTAGACCCTAAACACTAAGAGTTGCTGACATACCAAAAACAGAGGTAATCAGAAATTATTTGTTTCAAGATCAAGACACCATTTTTGAAAAAGTTTTGCCAAGAATGTGGAACCTAAATCCTATTACTTTCTTATATCCAACCAGGAATTTACAAGACATACGAAGGACAGAAGAACAGGCAATATGAAACCATAGGAATGTAGTCTAGCAAAATCTAGAACTTTGCAAAGATTGACATAACAAATGATGAGTGTTCTTTAACAATAGATTCCAAGGGAAACCTTACAGAAGAGACCCATAATATAGAGGGAAATTAAGTATCACATTAACCTATTTCAATGTGTAACTCATTTGTGTTTTGATTTAAATAAAGATAAAAACAAAGAGTTTATGCAACAATTGGAAATACGAACATTGCAATTAAGAAATTATTGTTAAAATTTTATTATGACATTTGTTTGTGATCTAATTAAAATATTAATTCAGTACCATCATTTTAGAGATGTATATGCAAATGTTTAAAGATTAATTCATATTTACTCCAAAACAATAAGTAGGGTAGGGATGGAGGAAGAGGAGTGGAGGCATAGATCAGACAAGATTGGCCAAGAGTTGATCATTATTGAAGCAGGGTTCACTATGCTATTCTATTTTATCTCCTTTTTTGAATGTTTTATCTTTTCCATCAAAACAATTAAAAATACAATGAGCTAATAAGTTTAAAGGAAGCAATAAAACACATTTTTCTAATTATTCAGATAATTACATTACTTATACTATATAAAAATATGTGACAACAATGTGAATGATGTCAACCAATTCACCTGCAATTTTGCAGGGAAAAGAAAACGAAAATAGAAATTGTGACATTCATGCTGTAGGATATTAAATAGGTGGGAAGATTCTTAAATTTTTTCTCAGATGTGCAATTTGTCTGCTTGATATATTTTCTCACTATGACCGAGAATAGTAACAGTCATATATTAAACTCTTCATAAATATTTGTTAGATTATATGATTCATTGGATCCTAAACCAAACAAAATAGAAATCCTAACAAAAGTAATTTGGTAAATCTAAAGGGGATCGGTCTAATTATACTAATACTGTGTCTGTAATACTACTAGTAAGCACATTCAAACAGGCTCTATGTAAATGGAGTTAAGACATAGGAAACAACAAATGCTGGAGAGGATGTGGAGAAAGGGGAACACTCTTACACTGTTGGTGGGAATGCAAGTTGGTACAGCCACTTTGGAAAACAGTGTGGAGGTCCCTCAAAAAGTTAAAAATACAGCTACCCCTGACTCAGCAATGCACTACTGGGTATTTACTCCAAAGATACAGATGTAGTGGAAAGAAGGGGCACAGGAACCCCAATGTTCATAGCAGCAATGTCCACAAAAGCCAAACTGTGGAAGGAACTGAGATGCCCTTCAACAGATGAATGGATAAAAGAAGATGTGATTCATATATACAATGGAATATTACTCAGCCATGAGAAAGGATGAATACCCACCTTTTGCATTGACATGGATGGAACTGGAGGGGATTATGCTAAGTAAAATAAGTCAAACAGAGAAAGACAATTATTATATGGTTTCACTCATATGCGGAACATAAGGAATAGCATGGAAGACATTAGGAGAAGGCAGGGAAAAATTAGGGAGGGGAATCAGAGGGGAAGTTGAACCGTGAGAGAATATGGATTGGGGGTTTCAGAGGAGAGGGAGGTGGTGGGGATGAGTTAGCCATTGATGGGTATTAAGGAGGGCACGTATTGCACTGGGTGTTATACGCAAATAATGAATCATGGAACACTACATCAAAAACTAATGAAGCACTGTATGGTGACTAACATAACATCATCATCATCATCATAATAATAAAAGAATCAGAAATAGAGATTTGCAAGTATGTTAAGAGGTTATGTTGCAACATTTCAGATGTTTAGTGTATTCTTACTCTATCACTTACAAATTAGAGACATCATCGTAGGGCAGAGAAGTTCAAGCTTCTCCTATATATACAAGCACAGAAATTACAAGATTGGGAAGATAAACATTCACATTACAGATTAAATGTATCTTTACTGTGTATGATTAAAATTGTTAAAAAATTAACATATTTAATTTCAAGTTTGTCCATCATTTTGTATAGTGCTAAAATTCCATAATTCATTCATTCATTCATTCATTCATTCATTCATTCATTCATGCCTTGGTTAACATTCATGTATTATCCTATGTATTAAGAGAATGTTTTCAGTTGTAGAGATTCAAAAATTAATAAGGCACATACTTCATTTGGAATAGATTGTACTAAATGTGAGAAGACAAATAAGCAAGTAATTACAGAACAATGTGGTAAATTTATGATAGAGATATGCAGATAGTAGTTTATCGTGGAAAGGAGGAAAAGAACCCCTCTCAGTAGTAAATGAAGGGAAGATATAAGGTGTTCCAGCATAGAAATATAATGAGGAAAAGGTCTGGTGTGGAGATGAGGGAGGGTGGTTAGAGAGAAACTCAAGGATAATGAATGATATAATAATACATAATTCTTTTGTCAACAGAATACAAAATATGTTATAAGCAATCTTATCCAATCTACAGTCATTGTATTAATGTTGGATATTTAGATCATTTCCACTAGACTGTAAACTCTCTATGAGGATAAGGAGAGCCCTAGCTTTGCTCACCATTACAGCCCCAGCATCTAACACATTTTCCAGCCCATAATACGTGATGGATGAAAATTTGTTGACTAGAGGAAGATGATGGATAAACAGATGGATAAACAGATGAATGAATGAGTGGATTATCTTAAAAAAGACCACAATCAGCATTTATGAGCATTAAAGTCCGTCCTTCTCTTGTACTATTCCTTACTATAGAGCCCTTGAAGTGAGTTTGAGTTTAAATATTCGTCCTGCTTTTGAAATATTTGCAGACATTTTAAGAACAGCCAAATTGTTGAGAAGATGGGCTTCAGGAATCCCCCAGCAAGGCTCGTCTCTGCAGAGCCCTGACCTTGCTAGTCCACAAACTCTCCAGGTAAACTTTCATGCATGCATTTATCTATTCATTCAACAAATAGCTGTTTAGTGCCTACTATGTGCTGGCACTAAACACAAGAGATACAGAAATACACAATCGCATACACAAAATAACCATGCATACATATACCTGCCCTTATGAAGATTATATTCAAGTAAGGGGAGAGAGATCATTAGAAAAAACATATAGTATTTCATCTAGTGATGAGTGGTATGAAGAAAAATAAAGATGAGAAGGGGCAGGGAGAGTAATGGGAAACTGTGTTGATCAAACTACATTGGGAGGAGAATCCCTCTGGGGGAAGAGATGCTCTGAGAGGCCAATGCATCCTGAATAATGACATTAAACAGGAATTAGGAGCCTGAGATTACACCTAGGCTCTAGAGAGTTGGTGATGGTTAGGCTATGAGGTTTTTCTTCTGGTGGGAGAAGTGAAGGTAAAGAGAGAAGGGTTTGCTGGCACCACAGTGTTCATTCCTAGTGTTGAGGGGAGAGGTGGTCCCATACAGAGCACTGCCAGTTCCAGGGTCTCCTCCTGACTCCTTCCATGCCAGTGTAGGGGGCTGGGTCAGCCAGTTGTCTCCAGATACTTGTCTACTTCATAATTATAGTGTTTAATATTCTCCTTCCTCAAATTGTTATGACTTATCTATATATCCAAGGAAAATCCTGTTAGCAAGAACTATTTTGAGATATACTAACTTGGACCACTCTCTTTCAGCCCATGAATTAGTTATATTGATTGAAAGCTTACAGTCCAATTTTGTTTTTATTATCCCAAAGCCCTAATAGTTAATTAACATTAACTGTTCTTGATTCATGATTCTTTCTTATTCTCTAACATTCCTTTATAAGTTTTAGGGTAACTATCACATATTTACTGGAAGAAGACACAAACCTGCACTTTGGGCCTATGAGTCAATGCAGGACCCTTTAAAGATAAAGTGAAAAGTAACTTGGCAGACTCCCCAAAGACGCCAGGATGCCAGGGGACATCAACATTTATATGAACACTATGGAAGTTAAGCAACAAATCAGAGTGTGTTTCCAATCCTTCCTTATCCTTTGTCACATAGGCAATAAAAATGGGGTTTTAAAAACAAATCTCGGACTAAATCAAGTAATAAGTACCCATTTCATAAACGATAAGTGCCGAAAAACTTCTTTGTATAAGGCAGAGTGGCACCCTGAAAAGTGTAGTATGGATTGGAAGAAGACAAAAGTGCACCATATATGTACGTAAATGTAATAGCAGGTGCAAAAAATTTCAGACCCACCCCTTCACATAGTACGTGATAGGTGTGAAATGAGAAACACGGGCAACTCAGGTATGAGTTTACCGATGAAGAAGAGCTCAGTTAGGCTTAAGATATTTAGGGTAGGTTTGGGAAGAACTTAGATCTTTGATGAACAGATAGAGAGAAATAGGGAGGGAAATCCAAATAGGGTGAACAGCATGAGAGATAGAAAAAAAAAAGGAAAATAAAAAAAAAAAACATTTTTTTTTCAAATTTATTCTTTTAAATGGGGGAATCAGAGGGATTACAAAAAGAAGGCAGCGGGATAGGTAACAAAGTTTGGGTAAGGATACAGAACTCTCAGTGATCTTAAACATGGAAAGGAAACATTCCATCCTCAAAATAGGTTTGTTTCTTTCTTTTTTTTCTTTTTGTAACACAACCAAATCAAACTTTAGGGCAAGTAAGAAACAGAATGTTCTCTGCTGCATTTTTGAAAAGTCAATACACTTTCCACGCTTTATAACTTTAAATACAACTGAGGAAAGTATCATTCCCTCCGATCTTGTTAACCACTTTATAAGACATACACTGTCTTTCAGGAGATTTAGAGGTGCTGAGCCTGTGAAGTATTCAGGGCCTATTCCTTTCTCCCAGCTTTTGAATGAGGGGGCAGTTTGGTTCACATGCTATACTTGTTTTCCTTCTTCTAAGAGAGAAGGTGAGGTCCTAAAGAACAATTAAACACACGGAACTTAGTCATTCCTCCAGGAAAATGAGAAACTGCGGGCTGTGCTCTGTCTTAACAAATATGTTTTGAAGACTCTAAAATCCTCTGAGGGGGAAGAACATGAACAGAAACTGCAGCATTATTCATACTTCTCCTTTGTTCAGGTTTTATGTAACAACTAGGAGCCCCCACAAAATTGTGCATGCAACTTGTGCAAGGTATATTTCAGTGAACATAATGAAAATCATATTTTCAAAGGGTATTTTGGATATTTCAGAAAATGTCAACTTTTTCGGTACTTAAAACACATGTTTATTAGCAATTGCAAGAATTATGCCTGGGTAGGTGAGAATTTACCCAGCAGGCAATGGTCAACGGTCTTCATAAAAAACAACAAAGGATTGAGAATACTAACTACAAGCACTTACTATGTACAAAGACTTTGCATATAGTACCTCACTTAGAGGACGCAACACCTACTGTTGGAAGGGAGGAATATTATGGGGAAGGTGAGGCTCAGAGAGGCGTAACTAACTTGCCCAATGACACCAGGGCTAATCAGTGGCAGAGGCAGAGTCCAGACGTAGCACCCTTCCCCACTAAACCCCACCATCTTCTCATCTGTTAATAGTTCTGAAGTGAGTGGGCAAATTTCCTAATTGCCCTTGTTTCTTGTCCTTTTTGCTTGTTCTCTTGGCAAGTGATATTAATATTTATCTGCTTGAGATAACTGAATGGAATTGGTTATCGCAAAAGGTCACAGAAGTAACCCCCAGACCTAATGCCAGGAGTTCTTTCTGGGGGAGCCAGAGTGTGGAGATGGAGAGCTCATCCTCAGGACCTGCCCAGCTCATGTGAGGATACTCGTTCAAGGCCTCCACCTGGCATCGAGTACGAACCTTTAAAACAGGAGAAAGAGGACACCTGGGTGGCCCAGTCGGGTAAGCATCTGTCTTTGGCTCAGGTTGTGATCTCAGGGTCCTGGAATGGAGCACTGCATTGGACTCTCTGCTCAATGGGGAGTCTACTTCTCCCTCTCTCTCTCCCCACCCCCCGTATTCTCTCTCTCTCTTAAATAAATAAATAAATAAATACAATCTTTTAAAAACATAAAAAAATAAAACAGGAGGAAGATGTTTCCAAGGCTGCACTAGAGTAAGATAATTTAGAGATGGGGATCATAAGGAAGTCTATAATAGAATTCCTCCCAGCCCCTAACCTCACGCATGAGCCTTAACAAAGACTTGAAAACATTTACTGCCTGCTTAATAGACCAGCATTAGTCCTGAACAAACTATTTTCTCTCTTTCCCCTCCCCAAATAGACATCTTACAGCAAAAAAAGACTCGGTACTGTTCTATCCTCTTGATGCAGGAATCTTCAAATATAATTTTGATATAATCAGAAGAACTGAAAATGACAATAGTGAGAAATGTTAAAGGGACTCATAAGAGTATTTTTAATTTTTGTGTGTGTGCCAGTATTAGTAGAGTTGATGTTTAGATGTAAAATTAAATAGAAAAAGTAGATGAGAAGGAAAAGGTTGTTGATTCTTTCCTTAAATTGATATTTATTGAGCACCTGCTGGATGTCTGCTGTTATAATTTGTATCATAAAAGGTAAGAAAAAAGTGGATCCATCGACTACTGACTTAAAATAATTGAAGCTTCAGACATAAGATGACATTTATCAAGGGGAATAACTACATCTTTTTCATACTCTCCATTTTGGCAATTTAGAAGTTACACAGAGTCTGACATCAGTGTAGGTTAAATAGCATAAGGAGCATATTGTAATTTCTACTATTTTTTCATCAACTTTTAGTTTTCTCCCCTCAGTGAGTGACTATCAGGCCAATTATATTGACAGCAACGACTCGCCTTTCCCTAGGTTATGCACTAGCATTTAGATATCTTTAAAGTAGTTAGATTCATAGGCACTTTATTAACTGGATACATAATCAATTTTTTGTTCCCTCTGCTCTATGGCTTAAGTCTTTGTATGATCACCTCTGCTCCCTCAGTGTGATGAATCTTTCCATCTTGCTAGATAGATATATCTATACAGTCATATATTGTACAGTGAAGAAACTTAAAAATCCTGATGACTTCTTTTCTCATCTTTCTCAAGAGTCTCCCTTAAACCTTAATAAGCCTGTAATTAAAGCAATTGCATTTAATAAATATTCCTTAAAGGTTAAAACACTATCATTTTGAATAGAGCAGCTCTTATTGTTCAGAGAGACACTTTAAATAGCACCAAATATTTGAAGTGCTATTAATATTAATAAATAAATAATAGTGGATAGTAATAAATCAATAGTTATGAATATTAATAAAGATGATTTTAATGACAACTGCTTGCAAGTATCTGATGGCTCCATCAATACATTCCGTAATTACTGTCCCTTACATGAAATTCAACCAGGGGGATTTCTTTTTCTTTTTTCTTTTAAGTAAAGTTTATATGTCCATCCGAACCAACAATTTAAATAAGTTAGGATGTGTAAACAAAACTTAATGTTTATTAGGGATGCTTTCTTCAAAGCACATTTTAGATTCAGTAGTTGTAAAATGAAAATGAAGGGAAGGACCATGAAGGGAGATGGATACCCAAAGTGAGCAGAGAGAACATGTCTTCAAGGGTCTATGTACTGAAGGCCAAACACAAACTTCGGCCAGTTCAGAGATACACTCAGGACTAACTGTAGTACAACAAAAATGAACTAAATTCTAAATAATATATTTTCACAGAACTGATTGTTTATCTGCATATTCTAGTGAACTACTTAAGCCTTCATACCTTATGACAATAGTTTTCTAAGGGTTTGCTCATTTGTTCAACAAATATTTATTAAGTGTCTAAAATGTATTACCCAATATTCTAAGTGCTGGGGTAACAGCTGCGAACAAGATGAACAAAAATCATTCAGGGGATTTATATCTAGCTTTAAAATGTGTCCTTTAAATTGAACTTCACTACACTATTTCTTATAGTGTAGTCTATCATAGACTTATCCAAAAGCCACAGGGAAGTTTTGCTTACAGATTATAAGTAGCCCCTATCTACAGCGCATTTTATTTAGTGAAATAAATAAAATCTTTTATCATTTACAAATGTGTCTTTGCTCTGAACGAACAAATGAATTTATTTCTCTGTGCCAGGGCATCTCCTTTTCTTGTTAAAAATGCACAGCCCAGTCTCTCTGCATGATGCTACTTCCCAAAATAAACATTTAATGACTTTAAGCAAAGAATCTTATTCTCATTCTGGGACTCTGGAAATTAAGCAGAAACATTAATGTTATACCTCTCATTTTTTTTTCTCTCTAATGCTCCATATTGTATCCAAAACATTAGTTTGTTGAAATAGCCAGAACTGATGCTCAGTTGTCAGTGTGAACAAACTGGGAGATAGGGAAGAATCTTTGGTTCCATCCAAGGGTTGTAGTAAAGATGGAACGCTAAGCAAGCAGGTGTTCTTAATCAGGGTAGTCTACCCACAAGAAATAGAGGTCAAGTTCAATTACTGTCTTTCCACTTACTATGCCCTGTTGCAATTTACTTAATATTTCTAAGTCCTAGTTTCCTCACCTGTAAAATGGACACAGTAAGTACACTTACTTTGTTGTGGATGTCAGAGGAAACGTTGTCCTATCCTTTTGTTTCAATTTTGGTTGATCCCTGTAACCCCAAGTGAGGGCAGTATTGAACGTTCCTGCCTTTTTAACACTTTATCCCCTGGTCATCATACAGAGAAATAACATGCCACTGAATATGGAGAAAGCCTGGTATATATGGTCACATTAACCCTGAGTGGTGTCACTACATTAAAAACAGAGGAATTGGGCCTGATTTTATCTCTTCTGCTATTATAATCACTAAGGAAGTCTTTTATAATGCTGACACAGGTAGGCTTCTAGAGGTCTACCTGGAAGCCTCCCTGGTTATCTACCTTTTTTTTTCCTCTGGATCTATCCGTTCTTTGGGACATTATATTTTTATGAAGTCATGTGGCTTCTTCATGTACGACGGTTATCTCCATATGCTAACTTTTTGGGCAAATGTCTCAAGATCTAGTTTGGGGAAGAGAGAAGCCTCCTTTTCAATGAAACCACAGCCACAGCCTCCAGTACGACCACAGGAACTAGGACTGATGCTGTACTTTGCTTTCATCTGGCACTACGCATTGATTTTTTAACTTGTTAAAGAACATAAAAGATGAAGGGCTCCTAAATTTCCATCAGGCTTGGGTATATAAAATGTATGTATATGAGTTCAAAGGCAAAAGTCTAGTCCCTGCAAGAACTGATGAGAGCAGGTGGGACATCAATCCTGGAACTATTGCAAAGGCAGAAGGCCAGGAAGAAAGGCTTGTTACTTAAATGGAGCTACAAGCTGTGGTCTTGGCACCAGAAACAAGGCAAAATCTGAGCTCTTGGAACTTAGGATGGAAAGGAAGAGCAGAATTAGCTGTAAGATTGAGATGCTGGATGAAAGCCTTTTTTGAGGCGGATAACACTAGGCTCAGATCGTGAAGAAGCATTGATATCTTAGTGAGGAAATTGTTTGCTGTAGCCATTTAGAGGTCAGGAAAGGAGGTGGTTCATAAGTAAGACCATAAATTTGACAGAGAATTAATCATATTACTGCTCCAAATTGATTCTAATTTAAAATTTCTCTTGCTCCATTAATATAACCTAGAAAGATTTAACTCATGCAACAACTCTATGTAAGCAATCATTATATCTCTTATTTTAAAAATCCCTTTATGTAGATCAGGGTTATGATATCACATATCTTAAGGGGCCACTCATGAGATGCAAATGGACAAAGCAGTCAGATGCAGGGAATCTAATAAGGAGTGTTGGGTGAAGAGAAAGGGAAAGCTATGGGCCACACAGGACAGCTGCTACTCAGCCAGTGATAGAAGGCTCTCTAGGATGTGGTTTCTCAATAAGAGCAAGAAATCCAGGTTTGGAGAGTTTTTAAAGTATGACATTAAACAATTTTTAATGTTAGCAATTCAATCTAATTTTAAAAATTATTTTAGTGGGATTAGCAGTGACTCCAGAGTGAAGCACTAGGATTGTTATACGACTGAGGAAACATCATTTTTCAATTCATGGCCTACTAATCAATTAAGATGGAAATCAAATATAACTTGGCTTACCCTTTTCTTACAGATAGAATTTTAACTAAATGACTTCATCAACCTTTTAATTAATAAGAATGGATATGCCACTTAATCAAGTAATTTGAAATATACTTTATACATTATATTATAATCAGCTGTTAAAATGGTAACTAAAAAGGGGAGAGAAAGAAATAAGAGAGGAAGCAGAGGAAGCAGGTTTGAATATTAGAAAAAGAAAAAGGAGGTAAGAAGAGAGTAAAAAGTCAGAGGAGACAAATTATGCTGCAAAGAATCACATCTTGGAAGAGAGAAACAATTCACACAATAGAAAGCATGCAGAGAGAAGTTAAATTTTGAACTGATACTGAGTTTCACTTTTCTATGTACCCCATTTATTCATTCTCTAATTAATTCATTAATAAAAATATATTGAGTGTTTTCAGATGCCCAACACTGTCTAACTGAAACAGATGTATCAGCAAAAAAAACCAGGCCCATGCACCCACAAAGATTACATTCTCATGGGGAAACAGAAGATGAGTGGATGAAGAAATGAATATATAATATGTCAACTCAGAGTAAATGTTATAGAAGATAAATACCAAGGCAGGATAGGGAGGGCTCATGGTTAGGAGATTGCTTCTTTTGGTAGGTCATCAAGGAAGACCTCTGATAAGTTAACATTTTAGCAGCAATCTTAAGGAAGTAAGAGAGTTGTATACGAAGTTAACACTACATACTTTAAACTACCTCCATGAGGGCAAGAATTGGGTCTGCTTTGTTCGCCATCAACTCCCTATTGTTTAGTACAGAATCATGCGCTCTGGGAGGAATAACCAAAATAGCCTTACATGGTAGATATTAGCCTCTGGACAGTAGGAGCAGGACATATAGCACATCACCCTGAAAAGATCATCATATTAGCCCAATAAGTCTGCCATAAAAAAATATGAAGTGGGTGGCTAGAACAACAGAAATTTATTTTCTTACAGTTATGGAGTCTACAAGTCCAAGATCAAGTTATATCACGGTTGGTTTCTGGTGAGGTGTCTCTTTCCAACTTGTAGACAACAGCCTTCTCATTATGTCTTCATATGTCCTTTCCTCTATGTGTGTTCAGAGAGAGAGAGAGAGAGAGATCTCTGGTGTCGCTTCTTCTTCTTATAAGAGCAACAATCCTGTTGGATTAGGGACTCCTTGTTATGACTCATTTAGCCTTAAATGAGATTCTACTTCTTTATCAGACCTATCTCCAAATACAGTCAAATTGGGGGTTAGGGCTTCAACAAATTGGGTTTTTTTTTTTTTGGTATTATCTTTTTGTTTTTTATTATGTTCATCTAGCCAACATATAGTACATCCTTAGTTTTTGATGTAATGATTTTGAAGGAACATGATCCAGGCTATAACAGCCATCATATCTTGGGAGATTGATTAGGGTTCTTTAATCACAAGGAATACTGGCCATAACTAATTTAGACAAAGAAGAATGTGTGGACAAGATATGAGGGACAAGGCTGCCTTTGTTTGAGCCTTGGTACCCACTAGCATTAGACAGTGCAAAACCTGTATGATCATAATCCATGGCCTTATCCCATAACCTGGGAGAATTGAAGGAAATGATGAAGAGGCAGACTTTGGAAGGCCAAAAGTCAGAGACTTTAAATCTGGAAGTATAGTATCTTTTCAGGGTACCACCCTCAAGTTGAATGAGCTCCAATCATTTTTAGTCATTGTAGTCCTCCAATCAAAATAAAAATTGGGGGAAGAGAAAGATTGATTGCTCTCAGGTCATGCAGATCTCTCTGTAAAAACTGGTCAAGAAAATTGATAGACATCTCTACCGAGTCATTCTTCAGTAGCTCTGGGATGGTGCCCAAAACTAAATCAGGGTACTGTTACTATATAGGAGGATCAGTCCCTGGATAGGTGAAGTTCTAACAGCTAAAAATTCTAGTTGGGAAGAAAATGAGCCTCAGTGCCAGTGTGATTAATGGGAATCCCAACTCTGTTATGTGTTTGCTGACTCTGACTTTGACCAAGTTATTTAACTGATCTGTACTTCAGATTCCTCATCTGTAAATGAAAGAGAATTCTAGAATTATCTCCTGAAAATGTTGATTTAATTCATTAAAAAAAACCTTAAAACAATACCTGACACTATGTAAGTACTCAAAAACATTAGTTAGTATTATTTTATTTGGGACTGAAAGTTCTTATTCATGATCTATAATATATTCTGCTGGAACAGTATATTCTGGAAAATAATTTTACCTGAGATCATTTTATTATGTGATTATTACCAGACATAAGTCATTCAATTTGATTCAGATTTACTTGACTGAATCTCTTTCCTTCAATCTCTCTTATACACACACACACAAGCATACACACCAACACATACACACACAAACACGCATATACACAGGCACACACATATGCACTGGTGTAGGTCTCATAAGTTTCTTCCTAAGTATGTTATTGGAAAATATACTTATAAGATTGTCTTTGATAAAAAAATAAAATTGTCTTTGATAAAATCATAGTTGTAAAGATTCAAACTGGCTCAAAGGCCAGAGATCAAAGCAAATGATAAACGTAGTATTTAATAGACTAGGAGGAAGCCACAGAATGAGAGTTAGTGCTAGTAACTGTTGTGTAAAATTATTTTTAGTTAACATCAGGCAGAGGAATAAATACCAAGTTCATGAAATTTTTACATGATACAAAATTGAGAGGCATTACAAATGTTGGAAAAACCTAAGAACCAATAGCAATGCTATATAAACCAAAACTTTATATAGGTTGTGGATAAGGAAAATGAAAATTGTTGTATTTTTTTTACTCATCTCCTTTTTTTACAATCTGCAAACTGAGATTTAAGAATGTTGATTGACTTGTGCAAGGGCACACAACAAGAGTTTTTGGTAATCCCCATCTCCACCCAGGTTCCCTGATACATTTTCCTAATTTTGTTTGTTCCCAAAATTCACTCCTTCTAGAGAGGTTTATTTTATCTTCCTATGACTTGTTCACATATATTTGTAAAATGCAAGGAAAGAAACAAAGATGTTGTGAGACTTATCCTGCAGTGTGTATATAAGAATGTGAATGTTAAAATCTGAAGTACTCCATAAATGTTGAAGAGAACAAGCAAGAATAGACCTCAGGAAAATAGTCTGAAATCAATGAGCAGAATTGCCCTAGAAATCAATATCACCAAAGGAGACAAATGGCTGAAAACTGAGGACAAATTAGAATTGCACACACAATGTAATACAGCACCCAAACAGGCAGTGATTTTCAAGGCTGCATATAAAGAGACATTTGATCCTAGGATGGGAAAGTAATAGCTTTTTTCTACAAAGCTCTAGGGAGACCACATCTGATAACAGTGTCTGAGGTAATATAACCCTATCAATAGGGCAGTAGGCAACAGAAATGACTGGGGAGAGGAAGCATCGATTTCCAAGTTAGGCTTAAGAAGCTTAATGTGTGTAGATTGGTGATGTAATGACAAAGAGGCCCATGATTTTCAGCAGTAATACCACTTCTCCAAAGATAGATAGATGTTATCGGTCTAATTTATGTGGGCTTATGAAAACAAACCAACTGCCCAGTGAGATTTAGGGATAAAGAAGACCAAAGAAGTATCTCCATTCCTCTAAGAATGATGCTCAAAATGCTGAAAAAATGCAAGTAAGCTTTAGTGGCTAAGATTTTTGTTCATTTATTCACTCATTCATTAAGGTTTTGCTAGATAATTACCATGGCTGAACATTGTATTAGGGGCTTGGGTAGAAAAATAAGTAAGACTTTACATTAAAGATCTCATTTTTAATTCAAAATGCAATTGTAAACAAATGCCTTATTAAAAAGTGATATGTGTCTTAAAATGCATTCATCTGTGTTGTGATAAAAATAGGTACTATGATGGGACCATTTTTTAATGGGGTAGGAAAAAAGAAATAATGTAGAAACTTTCATCTTTTCTTCCATTTGATTTCATAACTAATGTTCCCATGTCATTATACACTCTTCAGGAAAATGTTAATGACTATAAAATGTGTCATGGAGTGGAAGTACTCATACCCCACTGACAGAAGGAGTATAGAATAGGTGGTTGGGTGGTGATAGTAAGATAGGCCACCCTATGTGTGGGATGCCCCTAGAATGTCAACCTCACCAGTGAAGAATTTCACATTGTTCCAGGAGGTAAGAAGAAGGCTGGGTCCACATTTGAACTCTCATCAAATCCATACTTTGACACCTTTGGTAGACAGTCAGAACTTGCCTCTATATCATGCATTAGGGGTACTGGATAGCTCCTATAGCCTGGCTTTGGGGCAGTGGCTCATCTGTAGTAAAGCTGAAGCATGTGCTCATAGATGTGGACAGAGCAGGTGGGTGTCTTCTGCTGGGGCACCCTCTGTCTATATTTCTCTGACACTGGTGTCATCATCCCACTATTTTTTTCAGCACTTGGAGTGGCACTGTATTCACTGCCTATAAGCCCGTATCAATTGCCATGATCTTTCCCCATGACTCTTGAAAAGAAGAGGTAGTAAAGTTAATACTGTTAATAATATTAAGTATCTCTTTAATAGTGAGTAACACATATGCCAAGCCCTATTCTATTTTTATGCACTAGTTCATTTCATCCTCAGAATAACTTTGAGTGAAATATTATTATCCCCATATTATAGATGAGGAAATTTAAGGTTTAAGATTAATTAAGATTGCTTAGGTAACATGCCCAGATCACTCAGCAAGGATATAAAGGAACCAATCTGGGAATCCAAACAGTCTGTGTGGAGCCTGTTTGCTTTGCCACTAAGTTACCTGCACATCAGGACTACACTTATTTGATTAATCCAGTGAGTGGCATGGGACCAGATCCCCACTAATGGAGTGTATGCACTATGAGAGGCAAAGTCCTCCTTCAGCACAAGTTCATTAAACCAAAATCCCCTTTACTGGAGCCTTGTGCTTTTATCAAAAAAGAAAATCAGGAGTTCCAGCTCTAACAAGACCACTGTGGCTACCTCAGAGCAGAAATAATCTCTGGCCCTCACTGGCTCTCATTAATGCTCTGCCTGTTAGATCAGCTGAAAGCCAGGTGCCCCAGGTATCCGAGGTAAACACATTACACAGTGAAGAAAATTGAGAAGAAGGGGCACAAATGGAAGGAATGTGGGAACTGTTGCAAAAGCCACTGGGGCAGTGCTGTCATGCCTGGAGGAGGCACTACGCAAAGCCTCCAGACCCATTCTTTCTTCTCTTCTCATCAGTCTAATGATTGTGGAGGATTCCTTTGTGCCTCCTCTCCTTCAGACACTACTCTATGTGCAATAATAGATTGAATATTAATATTTATATGTATCCCATCAATGATCCCATAAGGTATCAGTATTATCTACAATTTAAAATGAGGAAAGTGACGAAAAAATATTTCCAAGATCACTCAAGGGATATGTGACACAGAGGCAGGATTCAAAACTAGGTGGTTTGGTTCCAGAGTTATCATAAACTATCACATTGCATTTCCTCTCAATGGTTGCATAGAATAGATCAATTGTGTTCGTCCAGAATCATTTTAATTGATACATTTTGTGTCTGGTACATATGACAAAAGGAAAATTATTTGTCTGCTTACTACAGAATTCGTAAGGAACGTTGTATCATCCTTTATGAAAAACACAGCTTTTTTTTATTTTGAAAATTGATTTAGTTTTATGTTTAATAATATATGACTTGACTTTTTTTAAGTAGTGTTTCTTGAGATGTAATAAAAACACAACATTATGTGGTTATCTTATTGTCTCTCCACACCTGAACCTCAATACATCTACAATCCAGTCACTGCCCTGTATCAGAAGGATCTGAAGTCACTCTCTAACATATTAAAAAGCAGTACGGGGCATATGTAAACAGACTTAGTTATGTGAAAATAGTCCCCCTTGAGATCTTATTTAAGCACAGTACTCCCAGGTATCTATTAAAAAAAAAAATAGAAGACTTATTCCTAGATCCAAGATTATTAGCATTAAATTTCACCACAATTTACTGAAAAGATGCAAATTTATTCCATCTTTCATTACTTTCAGCTTCCTTGAGGAATCTAAATCTTTTCTCCACATCAAACTTTTACATATAACTCCACAGCCTTAAACAAGTGGTTGGCCTACCCCATCAACACGGCATTTAAATGGCAACCGAAAATCTCGAGATCTTTGACTTGATAATATAGAATTATGTTATCTGTTATAATTCTACATTTTAAGCACACAGCCGTGATGCAAATGACCCCAACACACTCTCAGTAGTTACACAATCACCCCAAATTCTCCTCATTTGTTTTCAACATGGTCCTCACTTGCAGGGCTCCAAAAGGAAGGAATTTAAACATCCTTACCTGAGGAAATAAATTATTCCAAGTCACAAAAATGTTAAAGGCAGCTTTGTAAATACTGTTAAAGACATATAAGACAAAGGCTTGCCAAAATTATCAGAAAAATAGGTATTGGGCTGCAGAATATCATGTTTATTCATGTAACTCTTCAGCCCAGTACCAGAAGATTATAACATTCTCATTGAAATTTCAAGTGTGCATAGTTATACTCTGCAAGGGACACGATGGCCTTGGATTTTTAAAAGGGTGTGGCCCATAATCACTTGGAATAAAGTTATCAAAACTGTGCAGCCATTCATATTATCCTACTCAGGTAATCTTCATTGTCTGCATTACAGTAAAGCCCAGGATTTGTGTCATATACAGAACAGTCACTAAAGAATCTCCTGGGATATAGGAGGATTTGCAGCATTGTCACAGACATGAATATAAGATAAAACTTGATTTTGTTATGGTTTGTCAATCATCAGTAAAGATATTTTCCTAAATATCTCCTCATGAGGTTTTTTAATAACATGGTCAAAGACTCTGAATACTTTAAAATTTAGTTATTGTTAAGTAGACATTACTGAACACTATGTTATGCCTATAAAGTGTGGCTTCTTCACAGAGATTTTCCACTTACACTTGCTAGGAGGCGGCAGAAATGACTCTTGAAAGAACTGAACCTATCACAATGGAATTGACTCCCAAGGTAAGAATGTGTTAACAGATTTCCCAGGGATACTTTCCACAAGAACCAGGGTGCTTACAATATCATTCCAGTTAATGTTACAAGATACTTAAAAATTAAAAAAAAAAAAATTCACTCCAAAGATTGTGGAGATTTAGCATTAACTGAATATGCTGTTTTTAAGTTATGTATAGGAACCCATAGTGATTTAAACCAAATGAACTCATTTTAAAACAAAGCCTAGACGGCAGGGAATGGGGGGAAAAAAAAAGACATGCTCACATGCTATTGCTTTTAGAGATGGTTCCAAGAATATGGGTATATTTAAGTCCCAAAGAAAGTCAACAGTTGATGAAACAAGGTCACAGAGAGCCATGTCTCACAATCCCTACTTCCAAAGCTTGGATCCAAGGAACTGAGAAGTGCCCTCTGAGAATGACACATAGGGAGAAAACAGCAAGAAAAATTAGGAAATCCCTCTTGCCTGATCAGCTAGGAGATTATACTAATTATGGATGGCATTAAAAAGGGAATGAAGGTCCAGATTCCACCAATGAATATTTCAGACCTTATTAGCTGAGTTTCACAGTGATTCCAGGTAAGAAGAGCCTGGGTAAATGACAGGGGAAAGATAACAAGGAAAATAAGACATGATAAAAGAAATAGAAATGCTACAATATATCAAATTTAGGCCTGGGTTAGATAGGAAGCTGAGAGAATTTCTCCTGGGGCATAACCCCCCTGAAGATGGTCAGGAAGCTTCTAATAGAACAGAAGCTACTTGGATTTATCTCTCCCTGTGGGGCACTCTACAGCAAGAATTGGTAAGAATTTTTTAGGAAAACAAATATTTAAGTCTGAAATCAGAGAGAAAGAAAAGGCATGAAAGGTACAAACTGGTTTACCTACACATTGTAGGAGTGGAAAGGCACAGACAGCTGTAAGGCAGGCAGCCTTTTACCAGAGCTCTAAGTGAGCTGGTAACAGAGATCTATTTTCTAATCTGCTTTGTTCCCTGACTCTTCAATCCTCTCAGAAACTTCATGTGGAGAAAAAAGTTCTTTTCACAGCCTTGATTATAAAATTATCTAATACTATTAAAACCTTACCTAATGCCTAACAGAAACCATAGAACAGGTCAGAGTTTTGAGTATCCCTAGATTTATTCCAATTTCACCACAACAAGCAAAGAGTCATGACCTAGAGTAATGGAGAAAACAGTCTCAGTCATTGGATTTCTCATCAGTGCAAGTTTTCCAGAATGTCAAGAAGTTATCAACTTCCAATTCTCTTCTAGAATATCATGATTTCATAAACTTTCTTCCACTGAAACTTCACTTTACAATATTCATTCCGGACATAAGATAAAAATGTCCTTTATAGGGGCACCTGGATGGCTCAGATGGTTGGGCATCTGCTTTCGGCTCAGGTCATGATCCCAGGGTGGGATCATGCCCTGCATTGGGCTCCCTGCTCAGTGGGGAGTCTGCTTCTCCCTCTGCCCTTCCCCCTGCTCTCGATCTCTCTCTTTCTCAAATAAATAAATAAATAAATAAATAAAATCTTTTTTAAAAAGTCCTTTACACTAAAGCATCAATGTTTTTTGAAAATGTTTAATAAAGTTCTATTTTTATCTTTTTAAAAATTTATTTTCCAGATTTATTGAGATATAATTAACTGATAACATCTTATAAGTTTAAGGTATAAATCTGTTGACTTAATACATTTATATATTTCCAAATGATCACCACCTGAGCACTAGGGAACACCTCCATTTTGTCACATAATTATTATTTCTTTTTTTTTCAAGATTTTATTTATTTATTTGAGACAGAGAGAGAGTATGAGAGAGAGTATGAGTGGGGAGGAGGGGCAGAGGGAGAGAGAGAAGCAGACTCCTCCCTGGGCAGGGAGGGGCTCAATCCCAGGATTCTGGGATCATGACCTGAGCCAAAGACAAAGGCTTAACTGACTGAGCCACCCAGGCATCCACATAATTACCATTTCTTTTTTGCTGTGAAAACATTTAAGATCTACTCAATTAGCTACATTCAAATATAAAATAAAGTATTACCTATAGTCACCACGCTGTACATTATATTCGAAGAACTTGTTAATCTTACAACTGGAAGTCTATACCCTTTGAACAATATCCTCCTTTTTCCCTATCCAAGCTCCTGGTAAGTACCACCTTACGCTATTTCTCTGAGTTTGGCTTTTTTAGATTCCATATATAAGTTATATCATACAGTATTTGACTTTCTACATATGACTTATTTCACTTAGCATAATGCTCTCAAAGTTCATCCAAATTGTCACAAATGGCAAGATTTTTTCCTTTCTTGTGGCTGAATTTTATACATACATTAAAATATAAATTTATATAAATATATGCCACATCTTTATAGAGTCATCTGTTGATGGACACTTAAGTTAGTCACATAACTTGGCAATTGTGAATAATGTTATTATAACCATGAAAGTACAGATATCTTTATGAGATCCTGATTTCAATTCCTTTGGACATATACCTAGAAGTGAGATATTGCTGAATTGTATGGTAGTTCTATTATTAATTTTTTGAGGAAACTCCATACTGTTTTTCATAGTGGTTCTACCAGTTTTCACTCCCACCAACAGTATAGAAGTGTTCTTTACACCCTTGCAAACACTTGCTATCTGTTGTCTTTTTGGTAATAGCCATTCAAACAAGTGTAAGGTAATATCTCATTGTTGATTGATTTTCATTTCCCTGATATTTGTTGATGTTGAGCACCTTTTCATATACTTGTTGGCTATTTGTATGTTGTCTCTGGAAAGCAGTCTATTCAGTTCCTTGGCCCATTTTTATTTTTTTAGATTATTATTTTTTTTATTTATTTGACAGAGATAGAGACTGCCAGCGAGAGAGGGAACACAAGTAGGGGGAGTGGGAGAGGAAGAAGCAGGCCCATAGCGGAGGAGCCTGATGTGGGGCTCGATCCCATAACGCCGGGATCACGCCCTGAGCCGAAGGCAGACGCCTAACCGCTGTGCCACCCAGGTGCCCCTCCTTGGCCCATTTTTTAACTGGGTTGGTATTTTTTCTTATTGAGTTGTATGAGTTATTTATGTATTTTGAATAGTGACCCTTTATCAGCTATGTGATTTGCAAATATTTTCTCCCATTCTGTAGGTTGATTATTTCATTTGTGGATTGTTTCTTTTGCTGTATTTTAGTTTGATGTTGTCTATTTGACTTTTGCTTTTGTTGCTTGTGCTTTTTGTGTTATATCCTGGAAATCCGTTGTCAAGACCAATGTCAAGGAGCTATTTCCCTATGTTTTCTTATAAGAGTTTTTCACTTTCAAGTCTTATGTTTAAGTTTTTTAATCCATTTCAAGTGCTTTTTTGTGTATGGTTTAAGTGGGGGTTCAATTTCATTCTTCTGCATGTGGTTATTCTGTTTTCCCAGCACTATTATTGAAAAGACTATTCTTTCCTCATTGGGTGTTCTTAGCTTTTTTGTTAAATATTAATTAAACATAAATGTGGGCCTTATTTCTGGGCTTTCTATTGTGTTCATTGATCTGTCTATTTTTATGCCAATACCTTACTGTTTGATTTCTGGAACTTTGGAGAATAGTTTGAAATTAAGAAATGTGCTGCCTTCAGCTTTGTTCTTTTTTCTCAGGATTGCTTTGGCTAGTTGGGGTTGTTTTGTAGCTCCATACACATGTTAGAGTTATTTTTTCTCTATTTCTGTGAAAAAATGCCATTGGAATTTTGATAGGGATTGCATTGCCTCTGTAGGTGACTTTGGTAGTATAACCATTTTAACAATATCAAGTCTTCCAACCCATGCCTTCCTTTCATTTGTTTGTGTGTTCTTCAATTTCTTTCATCGAAGTCTTATAGTTTTCAGTGTATACATCTTTCACTTCTTTGGTTAAATTTTTTTTCCTAAGTATTGTATAGCTGTTTTTTATGCTATTACAAATGTGATTGTCTTCTTTATTTCTTTCTCAGGTGTTTTGTTGCTAGTGTTTAAACACAACTCTTATCTGTATGTTGATTTTATGTCTGGCAACATTACTGAATTCTTTGATGAGTTAGTTTTGACAGGTTTTTGGTGGAGTCTTAGAATTCACTATATATGTGACTGTATCATCTGTAAACAGAGACAATTTTACTTCTTTCCTATTTGGATGCCTTTTTTTTTCTCCTTGTCTCATTGCTCTAGCTAGGACTTCTAGTACTGTGTGAATAATAGTGGTAAGAGTAGGCACCTCTGTCTTGTTCTTGATCTTAGCAGAAAAGTTTTCAACCCCTTATCATTGAATGTAATGTTGGCTATGAGTTTGTGATATAAGGCCTTTATTGTGTTGAAGTATTGTTCCTTCCATATCCAATTTGTTGAGGGTTTATATCATGATAGGATGTTATATTTGATCAAATGCTTTTTTTGCATCTATTGAGATGAGCATTTAAATTTTCTTTCATTATCTGATTGTGGTATATCACATTTATTGATTTGCATATGTTGAGCCATCCTTTCACCCCAGGGATAGATCCCACTTATCACAATAAGAAATCTTTTTAATGTGCTGATGAATTAGGTTTGATAATATTTTGTTGAGAATTTTCTCATCTATATTCACCAGGGGTTTTGGTCTGTAATTTTTTTTTCTCATAGTGTTTTTATCTGGCTTTGGTATCAGGGTAATGTTGGCCTCATAAATGAATTTGGGAATAGAACCTCTTCTTCAATTTTTTTTGAAGAGTTTGGGAAGTATTGGCAGTAATTCTTTAGATGTTTGATAGAATTTACCAGTGACATCATCTTTTGTGTGTTAGGACTTTTTTGTGTTAGGAGGTTTTTCATTACTGATTCAATTCCTTTCTCATTATTAGCATGTTCAGATTTTCTATTTCTTCTTGATTCAGTCTTGTATATTTCTAGAAAATTATCCATTTCTTCTGTTACCAGTTTGTTGGCATATAATCATTCATAGTAGTCTTTCATTATTCTTTGTATTTCTGTGATATCACTTGTAATGTCTCCTCTTTCATTTCTAATTTCATTTGAGTTACCTCTCTTTGTTCCTGAGGTAATCTAGCTAAAGTTTGTCAATTTTGTTTATCTTTTCAAAACACCAACTCTTTGTTTTATTCATTTTTCTATTGTGTTTCTAGTTTTTATTTAATTTATTTCTGCTATAATCTTAATTTTCTTCCTTCTGCTAACTTTGGGCTTGGTTTGTTCTTTTTCTCGTTCCTTCAGGTGTAAAGTGAAGTTGGTGATTTGAGATCTTTCTTTTTTCTTAATATAGGTGTTTATTGCCATAAACGTCCCTCTTAGAATTGCTTTTGCAGCCTCCCATAGGTTTTGATATGTTGTGTTTCCTTTTATGCTTGTTTCAAGATATTTCTTCATTTCCCTTTTTGTTTCTCTTGACCCATTAGTTGTTCAGTAGCATGTTTTCTAAACTCCACAAATTTGTAGATTTTCCAGCTTTTTTCCTGTTACTGACTTTTAGTTTTATACCATCATGGTCAGAAAAGGTACTTGGTATGATTTCAGTCTTTTAAAATTTGCTTTGCTAAGACTTGTTTTGTGTCCTATAATTTGATCTATTCTGGAGAATGTTCTGTGTACACTTGAGAAAAATCTCTACTGCTGTTGAATAGAATGTTCTGTTTATATCTTTGTCTAAAGTATGGTTCAAATCCAATGTTTCCTTGTTGATTTTCTGTCTGGATTACCCATCCCTTCACTTTGAGCCTATGTGTCCTTACACCTGAAGTGAGTATCTTAGAGGTAGCACATAGTTGGGGCTTGTTTTTTTTTAACCATCTTGTCACTCTGTGCCTTTGGATTAGAGGATTCAATCTATTAACATTTAAAGTGTTAGGTGGACTCTGGGAAACAAACTGAGGATTTCAGGGGTGTGGGGTAGGGGGATGGCTTAGCCAGGTGATGGGTATTAAGGAAGGAACATATTGCAATGAGCACTGGGTGTTATACACAAACAGTGAATCATGGAACACTACATCAAAAACTAAAGAAGTACCGTATGGTAACTAACATAACATAAAAAAGAAATGTTAGGTTTTAAGCTCAAAAAAAAATAAAGTAGTAGGGTAAAGATTTACTAATGCCGTCTTATTGTTACCTGGATGTTCTGTAGTTTCATTTTACTCTTCTTCCTTTCTTGCTGTCTTCCTTGGTAAATTGATTATTGTCCATATGGTATGCTATGATTCCCTTCTCTTTATCTTTTGTGTAGCTGTGGTAGATTTTTGTTTTGTGGTTCTCCTGAGGCTGGCCCAAAACATCTTATATATTTATTATGTATTTAACAGTCCATTTTTTGCTGAAAACAATTTATCATACATTGCATATATCATTCTATTTTTTACTTCCCTTTTATGTTTTTGATGTCACCATTTACATTCTTTAATACTCTGTATCCATTAACAATTTGTTGAAACTATAGCTATTTTTAATATTTTTCTCCTTTAACCTTTATACTAGAGTTAAGTAGTCAATTAACACATCACCATATTCCTGTATTAGGTATTCTGAATCTCACTATATGCTTACCTTTACCAGTGTGTTATATATTTTTGTGTATTTATGTTACTAATTAGCATCCTTGTGGTTCAGCTTGAAAAACTTCTCAGCATTTCTTGTAAGGCAGGTTTAGTTGTAATAAATTTCCTCAGCTTTTATTTATTAGTGAAAGTTTTTACTTAGTCTTCAATTCTGAAGGACAACTTTCCTGTGTTAAGTATTCTTGGTTGGTAGTTTGCTTATTTTAGCACTCTGAAAATATCATACCATTCCCTTCTGGCCTCTGCTGAGAAATCCACTAATAGCCTTATGGGGTTCCCTTTCAAGAGAATTTTTTTTCTCTTGCTGCTTTTAAAATTCTCTGTTTGTCTTTGGTTTTAAACAGGTTTATTATGTGCTTTGAAGAAAATCATTTTGGATTGAAATTTTGAGGTGACCTATTAGTTTCAGTGAACTTGAATTTCCAAATCTATCCCCAGGTTAGGGAAATTCTCAGCCATTATTCATTTAAATAAGCTTTCTACTCCTTCCTCTTTTTTTTTTTTCTCCTGATGTCCTATAATTCCCATATGCTATTTATTTATTTATTTATTTATTTATTTATTTATTTTGCTCTTCTGATTAGATCATTTCAATTGATCTGTCTTCTAGTTAATTGGTTCTTTCTTCTACTTTTTCAAGTCTCTTATTGAAACTCTCTATTGAGTTCATCAGTTCAGCCATTGTATCTTTTGGCTTCAAAATCATGTTTGGTTCTTTTTTATGTTTTCTCACTCTTTGTTGAACTTCTCATTTTGTTTTTGTGCTGTTTTCCTCATATTGCTATACTATTTATTTGTGTTCTCTTGTAGCACTCAGAGTATCTGTACAACAATTATTTTTAATTCTTTGTTGGGAAATTCCTAGATCTCCATTTTCTGGGGGCTGGTTACTAGAAGTTTAGTGTATTTCTTTGGTTAAACATACTTCTCTGATTCTTCATGATCTCTGTAGTCTTCTGTAATTCTCTGTGCTTTTGAAGAAGCACCAACCTTTTCCAAACTTTATGGACTGACTTTGGTAAAGGAAGCCTTTCACTTCTCAGTGGGGTCATGCTGGATTTTGCTTTGACCCTAGGTCTAGTGATGCAAGTTGCCAATTGTGGAGACACATGGTGGCACTGGGCCCAGGAGGACATGATATTCTTTAGCTCAGGTCTCTGGATCAACAACAGTGTGGTCCTTGGCAAGCACTGCAGGGGTCCACAGTGGCTGCAAGAACTTTTGGGGTCCTAAAATGGCACCTCTGGTCTAGTAACAAGGGATTAGAGCAGGCAGCAATGGTGACCAGAGCCAGTGGTGTGCGCACACTCAGCTACTGAGGCCACCTGCAGGTCCCTATATAGTTAAAGGGACCAGATGTAAACACATGTAGTGATGGGAGCCTGGGTAAATAACCGGGGCCAAGGCCAACCATAGGCTCACTGGAAGCTGCAAAGACCTTGACTTTCAGCCTGCTCTTCTCTGGCTGCACACTCTACCTCTAGGTGTCCACACTTCAGTGGAGTCTGGTGATAGAGTCAGGCTATGGGATGCAGGTGCACAGCTATAGGGACTAACAGTAGATGGGCACTAGTGCCAGCCAGTGACAAAAGGCAGGGCTTGACCTAGGCCCACAAGCAGCTGTAGAGTACCTGGCTGTCAATGACTTCACATGGCTTCCCACTCTTCCCTGTGTGTGTATATGAAGCACCAATGTTGTAATAACGCAAAAACAATGTTGTCTACACCTCTAAAAGAATCCCTGATGAAGAATACATCACTAGTATGATATTTCAAAAACACTTCTAATGATAAGCATTTTTTGTTGTTGTTGTTTTTTATAATAATTTTTTATTATGTTATGTTAGTCACCATACAGTATATCCTTAGTTTTTGGTGTAACATTCCATGATTCATTATTTGTGTATAACACCCAGTGCACCATGCAATATATGTCCTCCTTAATACCCATCACCAGCAATGATATACATTTTTAGTGTGTACTAGGATATTCACTGCAAATTCATGACATCTGACTTCAACTGAGACCTCAAAATTTCTCTGTTGACCTCTCTTTTCATTCTCATTATTTAGTAAAATTGTCATAATTGTTATTCAAAATATACCTCTCTTTAAACCTTGAGTGAGTCTTTCAGCCCCTGCTCTGAGAGAAAAAAATATCATTCTTGTTTCATTATCATTATCTATTCCAAGGTTACCTGTATATCTGTGACCAAAATATCACCCTCTCCCACTTCCATTGAGATAGTTAATATAAGCAAAATCAGATCCTTGATTAAATTCCTTTTCAGGTGTTTATTTCCCCTTCTTCATCATCCCAATAAATTGCATAATTATCCAAACTACGCAAGCTAAAAACTTGGGAATAATGTCTCAATATTCTCTCAAAACTCAACATCTGATATATTATCATTTCTTATTGATTCTATCTCAAAAATATGTCCCAGTTCATTCATATGTATCTAGCTCCATAGCCTCCAACTTTGTGCAAGCTAATATCTTTTTTGATTAAAGCAAAGTCTTCCTAAATGATATTTCTGCTTTCATTCTTGTTCTATCCAATCCATTTTTTCACTTAGTAATTGGAGAAATATGTATTTTTTTATTGTAAGTTTTATATGTTAATAAATAGTGCCTTCCTTTAGCATTTAGAATAAAATCTCAATCCTTTATCATGGCTTTAAGAGTCCCATATGATTTTCCCAGGTTACATTCAGATCTTTCCACTCTTTCCCTCACTCACTAGTCTCCAACCTCATTGATCTTCATTTGGTTCTTCAAGCATGCCAAATATTTCCTTTCCTTACACATTTGGATGTCTCCTCTCCTTGGAACATTCTTATTCTTTGGTTTCATTCATTTATGTCTTATCCTAGCACTCTATTTGTCTCCATTTAGAATCATTCTGTTTGTCTTTTTGTCAATTGTTGTTCGTTTCCTCCATTAGACTTGTATCCATGAAGGCAGGAGCTATAGTAGACTAATTCACACATACTATCATCAACCAAACGTGTAATAACGGTCAATCAGAAAGAGTAAATGAAGGCATATATTCCCAAAAACTACCACCCAAAGTCATTTGAACATAATAGGGTAACACCTAGAATTTTACATTTTATAATAAAAGAAATTACTCAATATTTTTCAGAGTGAAATGTTGCTTAAAAAACTGTATGACCTTGTGATACTACAGTTTGTTATTTTTTGTTCATTTGTTTGTTTTGAAGAAAGGAAGAAGCATAGACCTTCAGGAAGATAAAAAATCTTCCAAGTCCTATGCCACTGACATTGAAACAAGTGTTTTTATTAAACACAGTTCTCTACAAAAACACAGTTCTCACTATTGTCTGATCCAAAAATCAACACCTGGAATAACTGATGAACTTGTTTAAGGAATAAATTTTTGTGACATTTTTATAATTCAGTACGATATCACAGTTTAGCTGGAATAGAGCACACTCATTATGCTCATCTCTATTTTGCTTATTGTGATACAGAGATTTTATGCAAGTGAATACAATGGAAATAAAATAATTTCAAAAATACTTGACACAGTACAACAAAGGTGCCCTGAAGTGTTTTTATCAGTTTTTAGGACCCCATCACATTAATTTGTAACAAAACATTGACTTCTGAGTTGATGGAACAAAAGCAATAGCAAGAACTATTGCTCCAGGAACATATTCTCTTATAAAAAGTGAAGATTTATTGTGTTATTGTGTTAAAGATGTCATTCTATGTTGCCCAGAAAAGCACAAGTTATAAAGATGTCAAGATCTTTTAAACAGTCTTGGTAAATGTCATGTATTGAAGAATTTTATTAGAGAATGGTCTTAAATTGCAGATGTCTCAGAGTTAGTTTCATTTTTTTAAAACAAATTTTAACAATAGTTTAAAAATTAATGAAAAGTTATAAAAATAGAAAAGAGAACTGTATACATTTTAATTCGCATTCACTAATTTTTAACATTTTTCTGCATTTTAACATTCTTTCCTAACTATATCCACACTTAGATCTATGTGCATATAATTATTTTTTCTCAGCCATTTGAAATTAGGTTACATACAATACAATCCTTCACCATTTAATATTTCAGGAGGTTTTCCTACAAGCATGAAGACTTCAGTGCCGTACTGTAAGGTCACAAGAGCCTATCTCTCCTACTAGTTACAACTATAAAACCTAAAAGAATACAAAATGGAACTATCTGAGAACTCTGAAAAAGTAAACAACAGGCAGATAAAAGAGGGTCAAAACTTGAGGAATAATCAACACTAGTACATTTTCTGATTTTTTTTTTCTCCTTCCTTTCCCAACTTAGACCCAAGGAAGATCCTTTGGAACTGTGCAGTGGATACAAACAGCAAAAACTTTAAGGGAAACATCCTCTTTCTGGCCATTGGGCTGGAAAAGGTAGAGAATTCTGGGTGAATTTCTTTTCTTTTGTATCTTTATTTATTTATTTATTTTTCTTCTCTATCCCTGCTACAGGGTAAAGTCATTGCAGAGATGTATGGCTGCTGCAGTTTTGGAGATGGAGTCAAGGGCATAGAAAATCCCTAAGTGAAACCTTTATCTCTGGCCAGATGAACTAGAGAAAAAGGGTTGCTGTTGTTCAAAAAAAAAAGTATGCTGTGAAAATCCTAATGTTTTTTCTCTCTATTTCCTCATAATTTTGCCCTAAAGGAGACAGCCAGTGAAATAGAAATGCTCAAGAAGCTAAAACTCTGGAAAAAACGTCCAAATTTCAGGCCAGAGGAACTTGGAAAGGGGGTCACTGCTAACCTGAAATTGTAGGTGAAGTCTTAAAGAAGCTACAACTGGGGAGAAAATTCCATAATTATGTGTAAGAACCACACAAGTACTGGGCTCAACCCCGATCTGGACAAGTGTAGAACTGGCTCATATAAGCATAGGAGAGACTGGGAACCATTGTCAAGTCTCTAGAAAACTGTGAGTGGCATAGATGGATCAGATCTAATTACCATACCCAAAGCTTTGAAACATTAGCTGACAACCCAGTCCAGGGCTGGGATGGGAAAGGAGAGAGGCAGGCATCCTGGGGGCCACAGCTGGCCCCTGACATGGCCCTTCCCCCGGGTGCTGAGGTGGAAAAAAAAAAAGAAAAGGAAGAGAAAAATTAGCTGACAAAGGAACCACTGCTGGCAGAAGGCAAGAAAGAACTTGTTGAACTTAAGCAAGTCGATTGCCTGGCAAAACAACAACAACAGCAGCAGCAGCAGCAAATCAACATTCTCCAGAGGATTTTACAGGATCCTGATTCTCTTAACAAAATAGTCTGTGTCCAGGATGCATTCCAAAATTATTTGACATAAAAAGACCCAGGAGAATATGACCCAAGAACATGACTGTCAAAGGAAAAGACAATCAACAGGTAAAAATCCGGAGATAACTCACATGGGAATTATATTAAGACCTTAAAGCACCCCATTCCCCTTGTGAGGAGCTTAGAAGTCGCAACACATTCTAATAATAAGCAAAACACAAACAATCTGAAAAATCAACAATTCTTCTTAGACCTCTAAAAGAGAAGAATGCAAGACAAACTGCTGTTTCTTTCTTTTTTTTTTTTTTTTAAGATTTTATTTATTTATTTTGACAGAGAGAGACAGCCAGCGAGAGAGGGAACACAAGCAGGGGGAGTGGGAGAGGAAGAAGCAGGCTCCCAGCGGAGGAGCCCGATGTGGGACTCAATCCTAGAACGCCAGGATCACGCCCTGAGCCGAAGGCAGCCGCCTAACAACTGCGCTACCCAGGCGCCCCCAAACTGCTGTTTCTAAGATTGGAGAGTCAAAGAAGTGAATACCGGGAATCATGGTTTAGGGGAGCAGAGACTCAAGAGGGGAAACTATTTCATTTCATAACACCAGTTGCTTGAAGATACTGGCCAATGATTTTATAGAATGTTCTTCAGTTTGGTTCTGTCTGATATCTCTTCATGATTAAGTTACAAATTATGCATTCCCAGCTGCTGGAATACTACACAAACTATATTGTGAACTTTAGAGGCTATCCCATTTGGAGGCTTACCATGTCTATCAGTCCCTTATTGGTGATGTTAACTTTCATCACCCAATCAGAGTATCCCTTAGGATTCACACTAAATAGCTATTATTTCTGTTCTGTAACTAGTAAGCCATGTGTAGGCAGAAACTTTGAGACTATGCAGATATTCTGATCTTTATCAAATTTCTTTTTCTTTATTTAGGCAATTTATTGTAGACAGAATTACCTTAGCACTCCATGATAATGGCTGGACCTCTAGCCTTTTTTTTCTTTTTAAGATTTTATTTATTTATTTGAGAGAGAGAGTGCACAAGAAGGGGGAGTGGCAGACAGAGAGAGAACCAGGGTCCCCGCTGAGCAAGAAGCCCGATGTGGGGCTCGATCCCACTGAGATCATGACCTGAGCTGAAGGCAGACGCTTAACTGACTGAGCCACCAAGGTGCCCCTGTACCCCTAGACTTAATACTCATCCATTAGTCTTGAAATATTTAGCTTATAATTGCAAAATAATTTTTCAACTCTGCTGCTTCTTCTTATTTATCAGTCAGCATTCTATTGTAAGAAGAGACATTTCTCTAATCTACCCAGCAGGCTAGCTATCTAGTTTCTATTGTGGATTCGTAGATTTCTATTTTACTTCTACATACATACTTAACCAGTAATCTGGACTTAACATGTCAGGCTCATTAAATTGTTCTTACTGATATAATGGCTTATCTAAAAGAAGTAATTCTCCTGAAACTGAAACTAGAAAATAAGTGACTACCAAATAATCCAGCTTATAAATTTTCATTACTATAGTTTGCAGGTTTTATCTGAGAAAGGGTATGATAATAAGATGTTTGAAAAAACATGCATGATTAACAAAATATCAACAAAATACCTATTTTGGATCTATGACAGATCTCTTTTAAAACTTTACTTTGTCATGTTTCCTCTCCCCCCCAGAGAACATTGAATCTCAATGGCTGTAATTGTGGACTATTTAACTGGCTAGATGAACTGAATGTATTATCTAAACTATTTTCTTAATATTTATGTGAAACTAAACCAGAATCCTTGTAAAAATTGAAATATACAGCTTCTGTTTTTGTTTCTGTGATCTACTGCTCTCATCACTTATTCAATTACAGATGAAAGAAAAGTCCCCAATCTATACATTTTATACAATTGTCTCAGGAAAAAAACAAGGTTTTTTAAAAATGGAGTTCACACTAGTAGACAAATACTAACAAAACTCTTTTTCTTCCTTCTCAATGTGCACTTGTACAGAGTTGACTATTGTTTTTGCAAACAGGAAACAATAGTGTTTACAACCCTTTAACATATCCTCACATAACCGAATAAAAAGGCACATGTTCCTCTTAACCTGTCCTGAGTAGCTACGTTAGTAGGCTCAAGGTATGGAAGAAATGAATCCTTGGACGTACTTTATTCCATGAAGATATTTAGCATTTGGGAGTCTGTGGAGAAACCCAGAATGGAGAAAAACCAGCGATGGAGTTCAGGGCAAGGAGAAATTAGACATTGTAAATTACAGACCTTAGTACCATCACTGAAACTTCTCCTTCCAGTGGAGATATATGTTCTAGTTCTTCATTTTGCTTCATACATACTCCTCTCTCCCTAGAAACAAACAAGCAAAAAACACCACAAAAGGTCAAATTGTACGTCTGTTGTCCCTGATTTCTACCTTTCTCTTCTTCTTCCTGTCCCTAAGAAATGAAGTAAAATTGGGAAGTACACCCTATTTTCCTGGAAAAGTAGACAATTCTTTTAGACTGCTACACTGAAACAGAAAGTTACCCAGATGTTGTTTCTGCTTTCTAAGCAGCATTTGGAAAATGAAATGGAGGATATGAAGTGAGGTATTTTCAGACTCTCTCCTTAATGTGTTCAGGTTCCCAAAGGATTCTGACTCACCTGAATGCAGTGAGCATGTCTTCTTTGATTAAGGAGATCCAGAGCCACACTTATTAAAAACCCTCTCCTTTCAACTGCTGAGTAGTGTTCCTCCTCCACCATCATTTAAGGACCGTGTGTTTCCTTTCCCCAAAGACTGTGTTTTAGGGACATCAAATGTTTCGTTTTGTTCTCTTAACAGTTACCCTTTTAGAGTATCTTCAGCACAGCATATTCAGGCTTCTGATTATGTTACTAAAGAATGTTTTCCTTCAATATGGGAAGATCTGTGATTATGGTGTCTAATAACAAAATTGAACACAGAATTCCCTAACTGAATGGGTACCATATGTTACTTATTTCCTATCCATGTGCACAAAGATCTAGTCAGCTGTCACAGATCTCCATTTTCCCTTCTGAACCTCAATATTATTTTAGGTTATTTAAACTCTATAGAATTCTCTCATCTCTTTTCCCTATTCTTTTTTCTCTTTCCCCTTAGCATCCTGTTTCAGAGGAAGCAATACCATTTTTGACCTGGTTCCCAGGTTAAAACTAAGTCAAATTTTGTTTTGTCTTGTTCAGGAGGATGTGAAATGCATAGAATGAGTTAATTTTTTTACCAAAAACATATGTATCGTGTATCATTTGTTACCAGAAAATTCTCAGCTTAGATTTTAAAAATGTAACTTTTACATTATAAGTAATGCAAAAATAAAATATGAAGTTGATGAAAATAAAGAGTAGAATTAGTTATAGTGCCCAAATACTAACCAAAAGCTAGTTGCACTGGGTAAAATATAATTCAAAGGGAAAGCTATTAATAGGTACTCAGATAACATATTATATTAATAAAAATAAACAAGTATAATATAAAATATGCATTATACATTTCTTAGACCACAAAGAAATCTTAACAATTTCTTTTAAATCAGTGCCAGAGTACATGTTCACTGACCACAATTCAGTGAAATTAGAACTCAAAACCAAATGTTGCTAAAATATATTCAGAGGCTAAAAAAATTCAATTTTAAACAATTCATAACCTAAGGTGGAAATTGGAAAGAAATTACAAAATATGTAGACCTGAAGTAAAACAAAAGTATAATACATCAAAACTCCTAAGTATAACAAATTTATCTAAAGAAAAATGTAAATATTAAAATGCATTTGATAAGCAAAGTTTTTCAATTCTAGGATATAGACCTATAATCAGCAATACATTACATTCATACACTCACAATAAGGAAATAATTATATTTTAAAATAGACACTAAAATATAAACTAGTAAAAAGCCATGTAGTTCACAAAAAAAATTAAAATGGGTAGAAAAATCTATCACTATAACACCCTTGGCAAATCTGATTAGAAGAGTCAATGCATTTGACTTTGTAGAACCTACATTTTACAGGAACGAAACGATATCTAGTTAAACAAGCTCTTGGTTTACCTGCACTCCTCACTCAACCCGCCGTCATTGCCTTTGGCAGAGCACAGGGAGAGGTAGAGGAGAAGGTAGTTGCCTTTGTATCTAATCAGTTTTGTCTGAAGTTTATTAGACATTATTTTATGACAAGTAATTGTGTTGAGAAATGATTGCTTCTTTAATTCTTTCTCCCTGTATTTCAGAGGGCAGAGTTGGCAGGCAGAGCTAGGATACATCCCATCACTCCCAGCTCTGCAGTTCCCTGCTGGAATAGCCAATCTCCTGAGAATTCCCAGGTCGCCCCACACCCTTTCAAATAACAGGGTGATTGATACTCAGGGTGCCCGTTAGTGCAGCACCGCCCACTGCATGGTCTGCAACTGGTGCCCTCCAGGAAACTTGTTACCAGGCTGCAACAGAGTAGCATAGAAGTGGAGAGGATGCTTGTACACTCTCTGACAGCAACTGTACAAGCAGTGATTCAATGGTGCAGAAACTAATGATAATTTTTTAAATGGCCTTGTATTATATATATGTGTGTGTGTGTGTGTGTGTGTGTGTGTGTATATATATATATATATATATCTCCTCTTCTTCCATTTCACTTATTCTATTAATTTGCTTTTATTATATTTTATGACAAGTATTGGCTCACAATGGAATTTAAACAAAACAAAACAAAACTGGCCCTTCACCACAGATACTTTGAGAAGCATTGCTTCAGTAAATTGGATGACTTTTTTTAAAGATTTTATTTATTATTTATTTAAGAGAGAGAGAGAGAGCAAGAGTGGGGTGAGGGGCAGAGGGAGAAGCAGGCTTCCCGCTGAGCAGGGAGCCTGATGTGGGGCTCAATCCTGGGACTCTGGGATCATGCCCTGAGCTGTGAGCAGACACTTAACCAACTGAGCCACCCAGGCGCCCCTGGGTGACTTTTCTAGCAACATTTCTGGCTCCTTTTAAGAAACCAGTGGGAGCAGCTGCCCAGTAGCTACTAAGTGAACAGCAGTTCCAAGTCCAAACACTTGCAATGCCCTTAAAGTTTGTCTGGGGTATCTTTTCCACTCTCAGCGACATTTCTTCACAGCCTTCAGCCTCCACATTCCAACAACAAATATGCTATTTCAGGCATCACGCTGGGCATGTGGAGCTCAAGGGTAAGCAAGGCAGATGTCACTCTTGCCCTCAGGGAGCCTATATGTTAGTGGAGATCTTACCTCCTTAATGTTACTGTTCTTTAGAGTCTCATCCCCTGCCTAGTTTCCAAAACATGCTCTCAGAAAAGAAGCCAATCTTGATCTTAGTGTTCAAAATTAGCAGATAAATACAGTGTTACTCTACTCAAGGGTAGCTCATGTAAAATATTACTTCTAACTGTGGGATGAAAAGTTGAAGTGTTTGCTAGGTGAGGGAGGTGCAGGATGAGACAGAAAGAGTGCCTTGATCAAGGGAATTATCACACACTTGTAACACTGACTTATCTGGACTAAGCCCGGAATCACTCCCCCCCCCCAAAATGTGTCTTCTGTCATCCACCTCAAACTCAAGAACCAAAGCCTTAATTTGGCATGGTCTATTTCCACCGATTAGCAGTTACTTAGTAGCTGGCCTTTGTCAGATCTCTTAGGTCTCAGATTTTTCCCAGACCTAGAACATTCGCACTCAAAACTTCAGGGACAGTGTCAAAAACAGCAATCCCAAAATTTCTCATTTGCTCTTTTTAATTGCAAGAAAAAAAGTCATGTTTGTCCCGTCAGTGTCAGCTTCTCTCCCCTTAACTCCCTGGGAAGACCTTTTGCTGATAACACGCCAGGAAATATACCGCCCAGGAAAGCTTTGTTCTTTTGTGGCTACTGAAGGATCTCTTAGCAAAGAATATAAAGCAGATGACTAAGTGCAAAACATTCATTAAAGTACTCTCCAAACATGTTTTATATGAAAAAATGATTTGGCTACAGAGAATGATTGGTATGTCAAGAATTTCATTTCAGGCACCAATTTTGTTATTAGAACAAGCTTCAGTTGTCTACACGTTGGTTTTGTTCAGGAGATGTAATGTAAGATAAATAAAAAAGAGAACTTCGAACGCTGTTATCTGCCATTCGGTACTTCTATTGTAAGTACAGATAATAACAGTTCTAATATTTTTTTCATTTCCTTGGGTACCAAATCTCCCTCTCACGGCACATGATGCCCTTCGCGCTGCTGCTGGTTGCCGTGGCCACTGCTGCTCCAGCTGCTCGGGAGACCTGAACAAACAATCCAGCAGTTTGTCTCTTGTGAAGAGGAAACAAACTCTTATCTTTAAACTCAATCTCTTCCATGTCTCACAAGGAGCAACTGAAGTGTTCCTTATAGTCCAGGATACCTCAAGAATGAAAGTCACTTAAAATAGAGGCATTTTCCTGAATTCCCTGAATTCAGTGGGAATTCTGAATTCTCAATTCCCAGAATAAGCTTATTACAAAAAAAAAAAAAAAAGTGGGATTATGGGAGCTAAACTGATGCCTGTGCCCAGCACACTGCTGTCCCTAGCTGGAGAGCCAGGTCTGATTTCAAAAGATGCTACTACAGCCTCACAAGAGAAATGTCACTTCTGTATTCAGATTACTGTCTTACAGGAAGTTTCACAGGGAAAGGATTTCTTGCTCTCATTACATAATTGCCAAGCATCACTTTAAAATATGTCCAAGCAGCTGAAATACACAATTTCCGTGACAGAGGAAATTTATCATGTGGCCACGATATGGTAAAAGGTGTTCCAACGCAAAGGTAAGATGATCAGAGTGTTGGTTGTAGATTGCTTGAGTCTCTCGGGTTTCTCAACTCTAAAGCAGGTTTAGCAACTGCCCCTTTGGGTGTTATAAAGATACATGGAGTGGGTGTAGGGAAGTGCTCTTTGGAAAATACAGAGTGCTACATGTCAGTGGTTCTCAAACTCTAGCGTGTCTCAGGATTTGTTAAAATACAGACAGCTGGGCTCCATTCCCTGGGTCTCTGACTCAGTGGGCAGAACACAGGGCTGGAGATTCTGCATTTCTGTGTTCTCAGGGAATACTGATGCCGCTGGCCTGGGTAGCACACTTTAAGAGTAACTGACATAAATTCATTGCTCTCCAGCTACAGTTAGAGCTTCACTTCCACCCATCTCTGCTTCAAACAGAACAGCTGGGTATGTTTTATTTTTATATCTTTGCCAATATTGGGATGATGGGTAATACTTCATTCAAAAGACGGGTTAAAACTGTCAGCTTAAAAAAGTATCAAGATGGTAAAGCACTGAACTGTACATCTTCCATATCTTAGCAGAAGTGAAATGGAGTTTATAAATTATCTACTTTAATCAGATGGAAAATCTAAATTAAATATGATCTCAAAATCTGGAAATTTCAAGGGCCTATATTATTCATATTTGTTGTCCTAGGTCATTAGAAAATTTCCAAGTGTCCTATGTAGGACTGTTAAGGCACTCAGAGATTGAAATCTGAAAGAATCTACAAGGAGAACAAACGTTTAGTGTGGTCATATCATTAATACTGTAATCTAAAACTAGGTGCCAATTTTTAAACATACTTCATCCTTTCTGGGGTTTTTATGGGATGTTAAGAGAATTAAATGAGTTTGTGTTAGGCAACTGAAAGACATTATGTATTTCAAACTTGTGATCAATTCTTAATTATCATAGTTCATGAAGGAAAAATGAACATTAATCAATCCAATGCTTTCCTCCAAATTCCACCAATGGCCAAACAATATTTATTCATTCTGGAAAATATATGGTGGGAATTTCTTAGCAGGTATTTAATTACTAATTTAATTGCTTAGATTAATATGAAAAATTAAAAATGAGTGGCATTGCACTTAGATTGTAGTTTCTGTTACTGTTTCCTATGGAAAGAAACAAGTCTCCTTGCAGATATGAGTATTTCCATATTTGTGGCAAGAAATAGACAAGATGAACCTATAACATCTTCTTTTGCCAGAAAGAAACGAAGTTTTCACATAACTAATGAAGTCATGACATGCAACATAGCAGCCAACTTGACGGGGTTCCCACTAAGAAAGCTCGGTGCAATTTGATCATCAGAATAAACGTTCTCTGCTATTGATTAACACACATTATATAAAAAAAATTCCGTTTATAATGATAAAAAAAAAAACCTCATTGGCCAATAATGCTGGCTACTAGGGCACCGACTCATTACTTTGAAAAAAAAGTAAAGGAAAATGATTAAGCATTTATCCTGTAATTTGTAAATGGTGATATTTCAAAATAACCAATAGTAAATGAGGAAAATTACGCTTTATAGAAAATGTTCAGCTTTAAAAAGTGCAGAAAAACAGAATAAGAAAATAACCCAAAGTGAAATAATAAACCTAAGAAACAATTATTAAATGGATTCTAAAGCTATTAACTGAAGAACTTTATAGTGGAGAAATCATGGTGACCACACCTGCACGCACTGATTAACTTTATTATTCATTAAAAATGTAACAAGACACTTTGTGCTTAAAGAGGTACTTCAAAAGGAAGTTGAAAGCATCCATCTAGGAAGCATTCTTGCTAAATAATATGTCTGAATCTAATCACACCTCTGAACCTAACTACCAGCTTACATAGAATAGAAGAAAAGTTGATAACATCAAATGGAGCAATCAGTCAAATGTGGAAATTGAAACATTCTGTTGGACAAGAGAATTGGTTTCTCCAACATAGTATACGGAGCTGGTTTCTCCAATATTCCAATCCTTGGCAACATGGAAGAGGTGGGGGTGGAGAGGTGACACAGAGTTAAAAAGGAGACATAACCTATAAAATGAGAAGACTTTAACCCCTAACTAGATTCTAACTTGACAAAACAACCAAAATACACAATCATATGTTTCTGAAAAAATTAGGGATATTTTGTCATAGACTAGATGCTGGTTAATATTAAGGAAAAATTATTGATTTTATTAAGTGTATTTATATGCCTTTATCTTATAATCTTATAATGCAAGTATATGAATATGATATACATATTTGTGTGTATAGATACATTTTATCAGCTATATATGTACTGAAGTCTTTCCTGGTAATGCCATATCTGATATTTACTTTTAAAACACTTAAATAAAATGAAATATCAATGGAAAGAAGAAATTCTTGAAATAACATTGGCAAAATGTTCATAATTGCTAAAGCTGGCATTGATATATAATGATATATTATATAATTATATAGTTATTACAACATAATATATAGTTATTAATATATATTATTATCTCTACCTATGTGTAGGTTTGAAATTTTCTCCCCCAAATTTATATGATATTAGGAAGTAGAGAGAGATAACCCCAGATTGACATAAGACACCAGAAGAATCTAGCCCCATGTTTCTCACTTTGGTCTCAAAACCTCTTTGTACTCTTAAAAATTATTAAGGACTCCAAAGAACTTTTGTTTATGTGGATTATATCTATTGATATTTGCCACTAGAAAATAAAATATAAGTTTAAAAAATATTTATTTATAAATTCTTCAGAGCAATAATAAAGCCATTATATGTTAACATAAATAACATAGTCTTGTTAATAAAATTACTTTCAAGAAAATTAGAAGAGTGGCATTTAAAAATATTTGCAAATTTCTTTAATTTCTGGCTTACTAGAAGAAATCTGGGCTCTTATATTTGCTTTTTCATTCAATCTATTATAATATCTTCTGTGAAATATTTGAAGAAAATGCAGCCTTATAAAAACATATAGTTGGCAAAGGAAAGAGTATTTAATAAGCTTTTCAGATAACTTTGAATATTCTTCTGTGAAGTTACAGCAAAATTTGGTAAGTATTGTTCCTTAAACAATATAGTTGCAGTGTAGAATCTAAAAACATATCAAAAAACTTTTCATACTTTATTACAATAAAATCCATTGGTCCACCTTGCACTTTTTAAAAAGATTTTTATTTGTTTATTTTACAGATAGAGAAGGAGAGAGAGAGTGCGTGTGCACACGCGAGTTGGGGAAGGGGCAGAGGGAGAGGGAGAGAGAGAATCTCAAGCAGACTCCCTGCTTAGCAGGAGCCCAATGTGCGGCTCTATCCCGTGACCATGGGATCATGACCTGAGCTGAAATCAGGAGTTGGATGCTAAACTTAGCATGCACACTGTCTTCCATTTAAATGGGTATTTTATTCATACATGATTTTCTAATGTCAAGGCATTTGTCATTTGAGATATATTGGTCCACTAAGTTATACAGATTGTCCAAATGTTTTCATGTTTCATTATATAATTCCAAAAAAAAATCACATTTGTTAATACAACTACAGATATCAGAATTTTTTTTAAATAATAAGAAACGGTCAAGCTCATGATAGCGGATAATTTCCCAAAATTCTAAGTTTTGCTTGAAAGCTCAAATTTTATCATCGGCAACAAATATTGTCTTTTTTTTTTTAATTGATGGGCTCACTTGTTCCTTTACAAGAAAATTTTTGCTTAGTATCCAAGTCTGTATATTTGTCTAAATGTGGGTGCCCCATTAAAAAAAAACAAAAAACTGCCCTTTCAGCTTATATCTCAAACAATTGCACAATTTTTTTTTGAGATGACCATTCTACCTTGCTAACCAACATAAGTGTTTTATTCATATTTCCTACTTTCTCACACAGAATATTAGAGTGTTATATTCAAGGTTAGAGACTTAATGAAATTAATAAAATTTCCTGCTCCATTAAGGACCCTTTAAGTGAAACTATTCATGTATTTCTAATTTTTTAACTATGGGTGCATGATAGTAAACAAGAACTACTGTTTCAGTTTCATGCCATTGCTTGGATTCTGGGCCAAGCCACCTGCAGTTTTGTTCACCATTAACTTCTGTACCATCAGTGAAAATGTCAACACCATGAAAAAAGGCATATAATACCTTACTATTACTATGACAGTAGTTTTGACCTTACAGTCCCCATGAAAAAAAAAACACTAATCTTGTAAAACTTCTATAAGTTATCTACAAAATACATAAATAACAGAATCATCAGGAGAAAATGCTAGTGTAATCAGAAGGGTCATTTACTAATCAACCCTTTCCTCCTCTCAATAGTTTTTTAAAAAGGATTTAGGCTTATATAGAAATGTTTTAGACAGAATTTTGATCTAGAATTTTAAAACTGAAAATAATTTCTTAGAATTTTATTTTTTGATCAACAAACGTAACCTGAAAAATTTATTATTATGGGGAAGTGGTCTTTCATAAAAAGAACAAAATGCTTCTTCATACATATGGATTACATATTTCTCATACAGCACATCAAATACCAAGAAGTATACCAAGAGTATATACCATGATATACTCATAACTTGTAGGTCAATGACCTGAGTTTTATCTCAGGAATATGCAGAGCTAGACTGAAAAGTAAACTGGATCTTAATGGCAGTATGTGGAGAAAGTGAGTGTTTGTAGATATGGAAGAGTTTTCTTTTTCCCTTTGAGTTCCCTTCCCCTTTTGAAGAGAACATCTCAGAGCCTTCCTCAAACTATACTGATGGTTTAGAATTTTCCTTTCTTTACCAACTTTCTTACCAAATCTCTAGACTCAAATCTAAATACTAGTCTTGTATTCTCATTTCCTCTATTCTTCCAAATATGGGCTTTTATTCACCTCCTCTTTTAAAATTTGATATGAAAAGAAAAATTGTTGAAGAAACATGCTTATCGAAATTTAATATAGAAAAGTAGCAATGGCAAGAGTTCTTCTTTTTAAATAATTTTTTAAAAAGATTTTATTTATTTATTTGACAAAGAGAGAGACAGAGAGAGAGGGAACACAAGCAGGGGGAAGGGGAAGGAGGGAGGGAGAAGAAGGCTTTCAGCCAAGCAGGGATCCCGATGTAGGGTTCCATCCCAGGACCCTGGGATCATGACCTGAGCTGAAGGCAGACGCTTAACAGCTGAGCCACCCAGGCTCCCCTTTAATAATTTTTTTAAAGAAATAGAGATAGGAGCTCTCTGAAAACCCAAGTCTTCCTTTCTCTTTTTTTTTTTTTCCTCCTCTAAAGGTGCCACAAAATAAACAGACGAAAGAACTAATAAGGAGTGAACAGATGTGCAAGATATAAAACAAACACCCCATGAGGCCCCTGGGTGGCTCAGTTGGTTGAGCCTCAGTTAGTTAAGTGGAACCTGCTTGAGATTCTCTCTCTCCCTCTGCCCCTCCCCCACTAACCCCTCTTCCCCACTTGCAAATGTGCACACTCTTTGTCTCTGTCTCTAAAAAAGAAAACAAAACACCAAAACACCCTGAGGTCAAGTATTTGCAATCATTTATATATTTTATACGTATCTAATTAAATGAAATAGCTGCTATTTTTCAGATGTACACATATTGAACACAAACACTATTCCAGTCTAAATCTAAATTCTGTTTTGCCTATTTTGTTTCATTCACTGATTCACTTTGAATAGATTTTCTATACAAAGCTTTATGGTTTCCTTAGTAGTAATACAATTAACCTAGTAAACATAATGCATTTGTAATACAGACTGAAATGTATTTTCTTGTATACTAATTAAGGATTCATTTATTATTGCTAGTCAAAACAGAAAGAAGAAAAGATTTGGGCTCTCAGACCCCACACCATCTGCATTTCTAATGACAACAGAAATCAAATTGGCACATTCACAGGGACAAACTCTTTTAGAAATGTGTTTAATTTTAGCAAGCAGCAATGTTATTAAATATGACATTCAAATGTATATGTAACTTTGCAGAAGCATTTTATTCTAACATAATTTATAAAGCTATAAATAACTGTATAGGTAACATAAGTGCATTGTTTAGTCAATATATTTTGTTCCTTCTTATTAACTTAAAAAGACTTAAGCATAAACCTCAAGTAAGGTTTTCAGTTGGATCAGATCATCTGATACAAGTTTGCTACTTCTCCTGGTTAGATGATTAGCAGAACTTATCCTGGGGGTAATTTTTTCCTAGCATTTTCCAGGTGGTCACAGATCCTTAGTGGTTGCTCTATTTTTTTTTTCTTTTCTTTCCCAGGATCTTCATAAACAAAATGGAACAATTCAAATACACCAGTTAGTAACACTGACTACCTTTTCCTTAACCTTTTGGAAATCACATGATGCCTAATAGAATCCTTTAACCATTTTCTCAAATTATCCAAATCCATGGACAAAGGGAAGTATCCCTCCCTCCCTTTGTTCTAGTTCACTGAACTCAGGCATCAACCACTTCCAAAGTTTCACACTGAGGAGCACCACTAACCAGTTGAAAATCACCCCATTCACTTGGGGCACTGAGTGCTGCTTATTCTCTTCTTATTGATTAATGTAGTTAATCACTGCATGTCTATTCTTGGCTTACTTTATGTCAAACTATTGCTGTTGTGGAGGCATATGGACTACATGACTTTCTAATAAGGATTTTCAATAATTTAATAGTTCTTAGGTAGATGTGAGCATCAGAATTACTTGGGAAACTAACTTAGAGATGTTTGCAAAGAATCTCTAGGAGTGAGACTAGGCATAGGTATTTCTAAGATATCCCTGGGTGATTCTAAAGCACACTCTTTAAGAAACAATATGTTTATTCTTCAGTGGAATACTCAATACTTTTTTGAGTCTTGTATTTAACTAAGAGCAGTTGTTCCTCAATATTGTCAGGAAAATATAGAATTATTAATTTGAAGAGTGCACTTAGCTTTTTAGGCAAATCTTATATCTGATTATGGTTTTAAAATAGCGTTTCTTTTTTATTGAAGTATAATTGACCTACAACATCCCATTAGTTTCAGGTATACAGCATAGTGATTCAATATATTTATACGTTATGAAATGATTCCCACGATAAGTCTAGTTACCATCTGTCACCATACAAAGTTATTATGATGTTATTGACTATATTCCCTATGCTGTGCATTAAATCCCCATGACTTATTTATGTTATAACTAGAAGTTTGTACGTCTTAATCCCCTTCACCTATTTTGCCTGTCCTCTAACTCCCCTCCCCTCTGGCAACCACAAGTTTGTTTTCTGTAATTTATGAGTCTATTTCTATTTTGTTTTGTTTGTTCATTTATTTTGTTTTTTAGATTCCGCATGTAAGTGAAATTGTATGGTATTTGTCTTTCTATGCCTGACTCATTTCACTTAGCATAATATCCTCTAGGTCCATCCATTTTGTTGCAAATGGCAAGATTCTTTTTTATGGCTGAAAAATATATTATTGTATTTATATACACATATTTTATCCAGTTATCTATCAACGGACACTTAGGTTGCTTACATATCTTGGCTATTGTAAATAATGCTGCAATAAACATAGGAATGCAGATATCTCTTAAATTGGTGTTTTCATTTTCTTCAGATATATGCCCAGAAGTGGAATTACTGGATCAGACAGTAGTTCTATTTTCAACTTTTTGAGGAACTTCCATACTGTTTTCCATTTCTACCAACAATGTGTGAGGGCTCCCTTTTCTCCACATCCTAACACTTGTTATTTTTGGTGTTTTTGATAATAGTCTATCTGACAGGTGTGAGGCGATATCTCATTGTATTTTTAATTTCCATTCCCCTGATTATTACTGATGTTGAACATCTTTTCATGTCCCTATTGGCGATCTACATATCTTCTTTGGAAAAATATACGTATAGGATTTTAACATTTACTTTGGATGGCTATCATGGTTAATTGTTACTACACATGAGATGATATGTTCTGTAAGAGCAGAAAATGGGTTTGTCTTCCTAATTATTGTATACACATTCTTTCACCCAATGTCAAACATATAGAAGGTGCTTGATAAATGTTTCTTGAATGATACAGCATAAGCTTTTATATAACAGACATTAAGCCTTTGGCAAGAGAAAGTTTCAATTCAACAATAAAATTTAAAAACTACTTCTAAAACATATTCCAAACTTTATGATTTGCACAACAGCTTGTGATTTGCACAAATGACATTAATTTGTAACTATTCAACAGTCCTTGAAGTAGTTACAAGTCTTGTTCTACTTGCACAGAAAATTCAGTCTATGTAACAAATTAGAGATAAGGCAAGACTCAGTCACTCATTAAATCTTTTAGAAAATTATCCCACCAATATTTTGTGAAGTTTGATTCATACTATTTTTGCCATTATGGATGCTCCCATGTAGCATAAAAATTAAAGTTTTGCAAATGGCTTTAAGAACCACCAAGAGGGATGCTTGGGTGGCTCAGTTGGTTAAGTGTCTGCCTTCAGCTCAGGTCATGATCCCAGGGTCCTGGGATTGAGTCCTGCATCAGGCTCCTTGCTCAGTGGGGAGCCTGCTTCTCCCTCTCCTTCTGCCACTCCCCTTGCTTGTGCTCTCTCTCTCCAACAAACAAATAAATAAAGTCTTAAAAAAAATGAACCACCAAGAAACTGCCTTGAAATTTTCATCATCTATCATCATTCCTGAGAAAGTACTGAAATGGCTAATATGCTTTCTCATCTGTAGGGTTTTTTTAAAATATATTTTTCAGAGTTCTGAAAATAAAATCAAGTATCTGTTGTTGTAATGCTTATAATTATAAAACTAATAACTGACAGTTGTTTTTCAGGGTAGTTAATAAGAATATCCCTTTTACTTTTTAAGTATACTTTTATTATGGATTTTAATCTTAATAAAAAGATTTTTCTTTGTTGGAAAGTCCTAGATTTCTTTCTTATTAAAAATTTTTTTCTTGATGAGGTGCTCAAGTTCCATAGACGCCCCTTTATATTTATACTATGTCAAAATAGTGAGCAAACTCAGGTATATATCTATGATGAGTGTGGATATTACTCTTAAATTTTTGTTTCAAGTTTTTATTTAGATTCTAGTTTGTTAACATATAGCATAATATTAGTTTCAGAAGTAGAATTTAGCAATTCATCACTTACATATAACACCTAGTGGTCAACACAACAAGTGCCCTCTTTAATACCCAACACTCATTTAGCCCATCCCCTCCAGCAACCCTCAGATTGTTCTCTGTAGTTAAGAATTTCTTTCATGGTTTGCCTCTATCTTTCTTTTTTTTCTTTCCCCTATGTTCATGTTTTGTTTCTTAAATTCCACATATGAGCGAAATCATGTGGTATTATATATAACATATATCATATTATATCATATATCATATTATATATATCTCTCATATATATATATATATATATATATATATATATATATATATTACAGATTGGATAAAGGGCTAGTATCCAAAATCTATAAATAACTTACCAAACTCAATACCAATAAAACAAATGATCCAGTTAAGAAATGGGCAGAAGACATGAATAGGCATTTTTCCAAAGAAGACATACAGATATCTAACAAACACATGAAAAGATGGACATTACTCTTAAAATGGAACATGGCAAAGACTTCTAGCTTCTGGTTCCACATGTAAGAACCTTGGAAGCTGCCATTCCAACAATCCTTCCTGGAACCACAAGAGAGGAGAGGACACAGAGCAAATCACTTCCTCTAAGACTGGAGAGTCAGACAAGTGACTACAGACAGTAGACACTTACTGGAGCAGGCACTCTTTGGACAGAAACTGCCTTGAGGACCAGTGCCAGGGGTAGGAAAACCTCAATTGTAATTGAAAAATTGATGGAAGCTCCATGCAGTCAGGTCTGAGAGTTAAAAACAAGAGAGGAAAACAGTCATAGGGGACCACACAATATTGTGAGTTTTATCATCAGGACCTGGACCAGATTCCCACAGTAAAAATTAGAGACAAATCTCTTTGGGATTCTGATAAGGAAAAGGGAAAAGAAACTATTTGGAAATATGACAGAAAACTCCGTTATTCTTAAGAAGGACTAATGTCAGTGAAAAGTGGTTAAACAGAGCCTAACCTTCTAGGATATTATCAGAGCAAAACTGACCTAGTAAAATAACAAACTCCAGCTGGTCTACCCTTCCATGTGAAAGAGGGGAAATACCCAACTCCAGCCCACTCTGTCCATACTGTCCCAGTCAGGAAGAAGAAAAAACAAAGCAAAGCAAAAAAAAAAAAACAAAAAAAAAACACTGAGAAATGGTTATGAAGTTCAAAGTCCAGACAAACAGGCTTACCAAAATATGGACCCAATCATAGGACTACAGAACATTTCCCCTCCTCCCACCACACTTCACCCACATTACTAAAGTCCTATTTACAGCAGTTCCTTTTACCCAGTACATCATGTCTGGCTATAAGGGGGAAAAACTGTAAGGCACATTAAAAGGCAAAAATACAATTTGAAGAGACAGAACAAGTATCAGAACCAGATATAGCAGTAATGATAGAATTATTAGATCAGGAATTTTTAAAAACTATGATTAATATGCCAAGGGAACTAATGAATAAAGAAGACAGCCTGCAATAATATATGCCCAATGTAAGCAGAGAGATAGAAATCCTCAGAAAGAACTAAAAAAAAAAAAAAAAAAAAGCTAGAGACAACAACAACAACAACAACACTGTAATAGAAATGAAGAATGTTTTTCATGGGCTTTTTAGTAGACAGGATACAAATGAGGAAAGAATCTTTGAGCTAGAGGATATACCAATACAATCCTTGAAACCCAAAAAATCAAAAAGAACAAAGACGGAAAAAACAGAACAGACTCTTCAAAGATGTGGGATCACTACAAAATGTGTAAAATGCATAATGGGAATATCAGAAGAAGAAGAAAGAGAGAAAGAAAGAAAAGAAATATGAGAAACAATAATGACTGAGAATTTCCTCAAATTAATGTCAGACACCAAACCATAGATCCAGGAGACTCAGAGAATACCAAGCATGATAAATTCCAATAAAAGTACACCATGCAATATCATTTTCAAACTAAAGGATATCAAAAATAAAGAAAAAATATTGAAAGAAGCCAAAGGAAAAGCACCTTATCTATAAAAGAACAAAGAAAAGTATTACATGACTTTTCCTCAGAAACCATGCAAACAAGAAGAGAGCTGAGTGAAATATTTGAAGTGTTTAGATAAAAACAAAAGATAAAAAAGCACCAACCTACAATTCTACACCCTGCAAAATTATCTTTCAAAAGTGAGAGGCAAAGACTTTATCAGACAAACAAAAACAGAAGGACTTTGTTACCAGTAGACTTGCCTTGCAAGAAATGTTAAAAGAAGTTCTTGAGAGAGAGGAAACTCATATAGCTCTGAAGCTTGGATCTACACACAAAAAGGAAAAACTCCAAAAAGGAATAAGTAAAGATAATACAAAAGCTTTTGTTTTTCATATTCTTAATTGAACAGATAACAGTGTGTTCAAAATAATAATAGCAATGATGTACCCAATTATGTATGCATACATATTTGTGTATATATGCATGTTATAAATATTCATGTGTGTGTGTGTGCATATATATATATATATATATATATATATATATATATATGTATTCCTTCCTTCTGTCCTTTGTATTATATACATGCTTATGTATGTTTATATAAAAGTGAAATGAATGGCAACAATGATACAAGGGACAGGAAAAAGGATTTAGGATTATTCTGTTATTATAAGGTACTGACACTATCTATGAAGTGGTATTTTATTGTTTGACAGCAGACTTGGATTATTTGTAAATGTGTATTGAATTGTAGGGAAACCACTAAAAAAGTAAAAAAAAAAAATAAATAAAACGTATGCTGAAAGAAGAGAAGATGGAATCATATAATACGCCCACTTAAAACCACAAGAGGAAAAGAGTAGAAAAAAACAACTGGAACAAACAAGAGCAACAAATAGAAAACAGTAACAAATATAGCAAATATTAATTAAACTATAAAAATAATCACTTTGAATGTCAATGGTCTAAATGCACCATTTAAAAGAGATTGTCAGACTGGATCAAAGAACAAGATCCAACTATATTTGTCCACAAGAAACTCATTTTAAATAAAAAGACACATATGGATTAATTGTAAATGGATGGAAAATATATCTTGCCAATCAAAAGAAAGCAGGAGTAGCTTTATTAATTTCAGACAGAGAAGACGTCAAAGTAAGGAAAGTTATCAGGAATAAAAGAGAGCATTACATAATGATAAAAAGGTCAATTCTCCAAGAAGGCACAACAATTCTTAATATGTATGTAATTAATAACAGAGCATCAAGCTGCACAAGTCTTAGAGAACTGATGATGATGATGATGATAGATGATAGATAGATAGATAGATAGATAGATAGATAGATAGATGATAGATAGATAATAGATGATAGATAGATGATAGATAGATAGATAGATAGATAGATAGATAGATAGATAGATAGATGATAGATAGATAATAGATGATAGATAGATAGATAGATAGATAGATAGATAGATAGATAGATAGATAGATAAATCCACTATCATATTTGGAGACTACAACACCACCCAATCAGAAATGGATAGACCCAACAGGCAGAAAATCAGTAAGGACATAGTTGAACCCAACAACACAATCAAAACTGGATATAATTGACATCTATAAACTATTTTATCCAACAACAGCAGAATACACGTTTTTCATTCTCATGCAGAATATTAACCAAGATAGATGGCAGTCTAGGCCATAAAACACATCTAAACAAATTTAAAACAATAGAAATTATATAACACCTACTCTTAGACCACAATGCAATTAAACTACAAATCAGTAACAAAAAGATAAATGGAAAATCCCAACATATGTGGAGATTAAACAACATACTTCTAAATTACACAGAGATCAAAGAAGAAACTTCAAGAGAAATTTAAAAATACTTTAAACTTAATGAAAATGAAAATTTAGCAAAATTTGTGGGATGCAGTGAAATCAGTGTTTAAAAGGAAAACTATACTGGGGCACCTGAGTGATTCAGTTGATTAAGTGTCTGACTCTTGATTTCAGCTCAGTTCATGATCTCAAGGTCATGAGATCAAGCCCCACGTCAGTCTCCACGCTGGAGGTGGAGCCTGTTTAAGATTCTCTCTCTTCCTCTCCATTTTCCCCTCCCCCATCTCTCTCTCTCTAAAAAATCAATAATTAAAAAATAAAAGAAAAACTATATTATTGTATGCATATACTAGAAAAGAATAAAGGCTTACAATAAATAATCTGTTTCTACCTTAAGGAATGAGCACAAGAAGAGCAAATTAAATCCAAAGTAAGCAGAAAAATGGAATAATAAGAATTAGAGCAGAAATCAATAAAATTGAAAACAGGAAATCAACAGAGAAAATCAATGAAACCAAAGCTGTTTCTTTAAAAATATCAACAAAATCTATAGGTCTTTAGGCAGAGTAACTAAGGAAAAAAGATAGAGGACACAATTTACTAGTATCAGAAACGAAAGAGTGGAACATTATTAAAGAACCCATGGAGAATAAAAAGATAATAAAGATGTACCATAAAAAACTCTATGTCACAGATTTGTTAACCCAATTGAAATGGACCAAAACCCTGAAAGACACAACTACTAAAACTCACACAAGGAGAAATAGATAACCTGAATTGGTCTACATCTGTTACAGAAATTGAATCAATAATTAATATTTTTCCAAAACAGAATATACCAGGCCAAGATCGTTTTATTGGTGAATTCTACCAAACCTTTAAGGAAAAATTATAACTGTTCTCTAAAATCTCTATCAGAGGATAGAAACATAGAGAATACTTCCTTGCTCATTCTGTTAGGCAATACCCTCATGCCCTACTATCATAAACCTAATACCAAAAAAGAAAACTACAGCCCAGAACCTCTCATGAACGTAGATGCAACAAGCTTCTGACACCTGAGTTAGTTGAAAATTAGTTTCCCAAATGTAGTGTACTCATATTTGACCCATTAGATAGAAGTAGCTGGTTGTTTCATTTAATTAGCTCACTTCCTTTGTTTTTGTATTTCACCAGCACAATGATAGTATTTTACCACAAACATCATGGTTTTTAGAATTAAAATCCGGTGAATAAGAAACATGAACACAATCTCTTTTTGGCCCTGAACGCAGATTAAGATCCTGGGTCCTCACAGTACCACCTGCTTTTAGACTAGCTTATTCTGAGGATAACGCCTATCAGTGTGCTGCTACAGAGATATTAATAGACACCGTGATGCCGCTGCACGGTTTATTCCAGGATTTTGAGAAGATTTAATATAAAAGGCTTTAGCTAGAATTCAGGTTTACATATAATTTTTAAAAAATTAAACTTCAACAAGCTAGGAACACAAGCAAAATTTCTTACTCTACAATGGTAGCACCAAAACAGTAAATTAACTTCATATGTGATGGTCAAAATAGAGAGAGTCTCACCAAAGGCGTTAAAAATGAGACGAGGCTACCCAATGTCATTGCCATTAGTCAATATTTCACTAGAGATTAGCTATGCAAAGAGAAATTAAAAAACGACAACAACAAAAACCTGTAACTATTTGAAGTGACTAATATTGTCTCCTTATAAAATCAAAGTAAATCAATTAAAAATTAGAATTCATAAGAGAATCTATTAAGGTAGCCAAATAAAGATAAATATGCAAAATAAGTAGAACTACTCTGACCAAATATATGTCAGAATTTATAAAGGAATAAAGGAAAATAATCTCATTAAATACTGCAAGAAAACCAATAAAACACATAGAAATAATCCTAAAAAAATGATCCTTCATGATAAAAACTATAAAATTTTTGAGTAACACACAAATCAATCAATCAACCAATCTTTAATGAAGACACTTAATCTTAATGAAGAGACTTATTAAATGTCAATTTTATGAATTCAATGACATTTCTATTCCAGATCCAAGAAAGATTTTTATAAAACTTGACTAATTTTCAAATTAATTTGGAAGGAAAATTGCAAAATAATTTCAATATTTTGAAAATCAAAAACAGGAACAATCTGTGTTGATCTGTATTCCCATATATTTAAATATACCTAAAAGCAATAGTAATTTTAAAAATTATATTGGCACAAGAAGACAGAGCACTATAACTTTAAATAATCTCCAAAATAAATATTTATATCTATAAAATTTTGTTTATGATATAGTTCAGTTAGCATTTTAAATTAGGCTTGTAAGATGGATCATGGAAAATAAATGATTTAATAAATGATACTGTGGAAATAAGTTATCATCTAGGAAAAACAACAGGTTAAATCACTATCTTGCTCCTTGAAAAAACATAATTCCACGTGAATTAAGGAAACAAATGTTAAACACATAAAAATAAAACAAAAGAAAAGATAGCAGATTTTTAAAATCTTAAAACGATAAATGCCTTTCTGTAGAAGACACATAATATAGAAGCCACAAAGGAGTAGAATGACAGATCATATGGCATATGAATTAAAAGCGTCAGTGCAATAAGGACACCACATGCAAAGGTAAAAGACAAGTAACAGACTAAAAAAAAAAAATATGTGCAAGGTATTTCACTGAGAAGGATTTCTATGCAGAGTACATACGGACTATGAAAAGAAAAGCAGACAAACTGGAAATGTGGAAAGGCTGTCATCAATCGTTCACAAAAGGAACATGATGGATAATAAGCATATAAAATGTTGCTGATTCTTAGCAGTATTAGATAATGAAAGTGAGATCATTTTCTAGATTTTACCAATCCATAAGACTGATTTTAAATTTTTTAAATGTCCAAATTTTTAAAGTTAGAAAACGTCAAGTTTTGTTGAGAATATAGCAACAGGGACACAGTCACACTGTTAGTAAGAAGAAACATTAATGAAGATATTTTGGAATGTAATTTGCAGTATATATGAAAATATGAATGACATAGAGTTAATCCCACAATAAATATTCACGCATCTGCAAAAATATATGTTAAATGATATCTATTCCACCACTGCATGTGTTAGGGAAAACAATGAATTAATGAAACTTTTACCAATGTCCAAATGGTAAAAAACATTTTAGCATATCCATACTATGGAATATTTTGTGTCCATTAGGGACAATGAGATCAATCTAAACTTACCAAGATAGAAAGATATGTAAGTTGTATTACGTAAAAGGCATAGCATGCATACAGTGGTTTAATTAAAATATGAAAATAAATCTATGCCTGAAGATAAATCTACACATGTAGAGAGGCCTGGGAGAAAGCACACTCTGTCCCTGATGGTGGGTACATATAAAGGGGTGTGACAAGAATATTTGGTAAGGGAAAGGATCTCATTTTTCTTTACTTCTATGCTGTTTAATCTTTTTTAAGGAGAATATTTTAATTTTAAAAGATTAGTGCAAGTTATGCACTGAGAAAATAATATCTGTCCTTGGTCAAAGCAATTGCATTTGAACCAAGAAAAATACTCTTAATTATTAATTAGAGAACAAACTGATGTTTAAGGGGGGGAGGGCAGGCAGGGGGATGGGTTAAGTAGGTGATGTGGATTAAGGAGGGTTCTTGTGTGTGATGGGCACTGGGTATTGTATGTAAGTGATGAACCACTAAATTCTACATCCAAAACTAATATTAGACTGTATGTTAACTAACTGGGATTTAAATAATAACTTGGATAGTTTTCTCATTAAGAAAAAAAAAAAACAATTGCATTTGGATATTCAACTACTTATTGTTATGAAAATAGAACTCAAATATTCTCATTGAGATAGCTACATATCTCCAGGGTTTATTTGGGTTTTTGGACTTCTAATAGTTCTTCGCAAAAAAAAAAAATTCAATTGTAAATTTAAGACTCCCACTGACAAGTTTCTGGAGACTCTATTTTTCTTTCAGGCAATCAGTCTTGATTTTATTGATCTTTTGACTGACTTACTAGTCTATTAACCAGAAGGAACCAGAAAATGAAGGTGTAACTGATATCAACAGCAAGATAGAGCTGACATATTTATTGGTGCAGGTCACACAAAATCTGTGAATCGCTTGTCTAAGGGAAATATGTGCCTGACAGAGAAATTCCTACTTAACTTGTTGCATTCTTGCTTCTGAGACAAGAGGTATGATATTCTGTACATATGCATGCACACACGTACACATGTGACATACACAAAATAGCACATATAAAGAACTTGAAAATGCACATCTGAAACATCTGGAAAAATAAGATTCTATTCTGTGCTTATCAATGTGATAACATATTAGATCTGGAGCTAGGTTGTAGAGATTGTGTCCTTTCCTCGAGTTGTAGATAAAGAAATGAGACGTAGGGATGTTAGGAGTTTTGTTCAAGGCCATGTTAATCATTAGTCTATGGGGTGGATAATACCCCAGGTCTTCAAATGTCTATCCCAGCATTTTGATGATTCTAGCCATTTTTCTTAATGATAATGGAAGTCATATGATTTTTCTTTTCTTTTCTTGCAAAGATCATTTTTTACCTCTTTTTTTAAAAATTTTACTTTCTTCCAAATTTTTGTTTAAATCCCAGTTAACTAACACACAGTGTAATCATAATTTCACATGTAGGATTTACTGATTCATCACCTACATACAACACCAAATGCTCATCACAAATGAGTGAACTCATATGATATTTGTCTCTTTCTGACTGACTTACTTTGCCTAGCATAATACTATTTAGCTTTATCCACTTCCTTGCAAATGGCAAGATTTCATTTTTTATAGCTGAGTATTATTCCGTTGTATATATATATATATATATATATATATATATATATATATATATATATATATATATATACATATATACCATATCTTTTTTATCTATTCATCAGTCAATGAACAGTGGGCTCTTTCCATAATTTGGCTATTGTTGATAATACTGTTATAAAAATTGGGTATATGTACCTTCATATGAGTATTTTTGTATCCTTTTGGTAAATACCTACTAGTGCAATTGCTGGATTGTAGGATAGTTATATTTTTAACTTATATTTTTAACCTCCATACTGTTTTCCAGAATAGCTGCACCAGTTTGCATTCCCACCAACAGTAAGAGTGTTCCCTTTTCTCTGCATCTTTGCCAGTATCTGTTGTTTCCTGAGTTGTTAATTTTAGTCATTCTGACAGGTGTCAGGTAGTATCTCATCATGGTTTTTATTTGCATTTCCCTGATGATCAGTGATGTTGAGCATCTTTTCATGTGTCTATTAGCCATCTGGATGTCTTCTTTGGAAAAATGTCTATTCGTGTCTTCTGCCCATATCTTACTGGATTATTAGTTTTTTGGGTTTGAGTTTGATAAGTTCTTTATAGATTTTGGATATTAACCCTTTATGAGATATGTCATTTGCAAATATCTTCTCCCATTACACAGGCTCCTTTTTAGTTTTTTTGGTTGTTTCCTTTGCTGTGCAGAAGGTTTTTTTCTTGGAGAAGTCCCAATACCTCATTTTTGCTATTGCTCCCCTTTTCCTTAGGAGATGTATCTGGCAAGAAATTGCTACAGTCAATGTCAGAGAGATTATTGCCTGTGTTCTCCTCTAGGATTTTGATGGTTTCCTGTCTCACATTTAGGTTTTTTATCCATTTTGAATTTATTTGTGTGTATGGTGTAAGGAAATGGTCCATTTTCATTCTTCTGCATTTTGCTCTCTAGTTTTCCCAGCACAATTTGTTGAAGAGACTCTTTTTTCCATTGGATATTCTTTCCTGCTTTGTCAAAGATTAGTTGACCATATAGTCTACTTCTGGGTTTTCTATTCTGTTCCATTGGTCTCTGTGTCTGTTTTTGTGTCAGTACCATACTGTCTTGATCACTACAGCTTTGTAATATAGCTTGAAGTCCAGAATTGTGATGCCTCCAGATTCGCTTTTCTTTTCCAGGATTGCTTTGGCTCTTCAGGCTATTTTGTGGTTCTATACAAATAATAGGATTGTTTTAGCTCTGTGAAAAATGCTGGCGGTGTTTTGATAGGGATTGCATTAAATGTGTAGATTGCTTTCGGTAGTATAGACATTTAATAGTATTTGTTCTCCCAATGCATGAACATGGAATGTTTTTCCATTTCTTTGTCTCATGTTCGATTTCTGTCGTAAGTGTTCTATAGTTTTTGGAGTACAGATCTTTTACCTATTTGGTTAGGTTTATTCCTAGGTATCTTATGGTTTTGGTGCAGTTGTAAATTGAATTGATTCTTTGATTTCTCTTTCTGTTGCTTCATTATTGGCATATAGAAATGCAACAGATTTCTGTCCATTGATTTTGCATCCTGTGACTTTACTGAATTCGTGTATCAGTTCTAGCAATTTTTTGGTGGAGTCTTTCAGGTCTTCTACATAGAGTGTCATGTCTTCTGCAAATAATGTATGTTTGACTTCTTCCTTGCTGATCTGAATGCTTTTTATTTCTTTTTGTTGTCTGATTGTTGAGGTTGGGACTTCAGTAGTGAGAGTAGGCATCTGTCTTGACCCTGATCTCTCAGTTTCCCCCCATTGAGGATGATATTAGCTGTGGGTCTTTTGTATATGGCTTCTATGATATTGAGGTATGCTCCCTTTATCTCTACTTTGTTGAGGGTTTTTATCAAGAATGGATGCTATACTTTGTCAAATGCTTTTCCCATATCTATTGAGAGGATCATATGGTTCTTATCCTTTCTTTTATTAATGTGGTGTATCACATGGAATAATTCATGAATATTGAACCACCCCTGAAGCCCAGGAATAAATCCCACTTGATCATGGTGAATTATTCCTTTAAGATACTATTGGATTCAATTTGCCAGTATCTTGTTTAGGATTTTTGCATCCATGTTCATCGGGGATATTGGCCTGTAATTCTCTTTTTCAGCGGGGTCTTTGTCTGGTTTTGGAATCAAAGTAATTCTGGCTTCTAGAATGAGTTTGGAAGTTTTCTTTCCATTTCTATTTTTTGGAACGGTTTGAAAAGAATAGGTTTAACTTTTCTTTAAATGTTTGATAGCATTCCCCTGGGAAGACATCTGGCCCTGGTCTTTTGCTTGTGGGAGATTTTTGATTACTGATAAATGAGATTCTTTGCTGGTTATCAGTCTCTTCAAGCTTCCTATTTTTCCTATGTCAGTTTCAGTGATTTATATGTTTCCAGGAATTTATCCATTTCTTCCAGATTGCCCAGTTCATTGGCATATAACTTTTCTTTTATATATTGTTTGAATTTCTGCAGTGTTGGTTGTGATCCCTCCTCTCTAATTCATGACTTTATTTCTTTAGATTCTTTCTATTTTCTTTTTGATAGGTCTGGCTAGGGGTTAATCAATTTTATTTTTTTTTCAAAGAATCAGCTCATGGTTTCATTGATCTGTTCTCATTTTTGTTTTGTTCCTGTATCATTTATTTCTGCTCTAATCTTTATTATGTCTCTTCTTTTTTTTTCTTTAAAGATTTTATTTATTTATTTGACAGAGAGAGACAGCCAGCGAGGGAGGGAACACAAGCAGGGGGAGTGGGAGAGAAAGAGGCAGGCTCCCAGGGGAGGAGCCTGATGTGGGGCTCGATCCCAGAACGCTGGGATCACACCCTGAGCCAAAGGCAGACGCTTAACAACTGAGCCACCCAGGCGCCCCTATTATGTCTCTTCTGCCTCCTTTAGGCTTCATTTGTTGTTGTTCTTTTTCTAGCTCCGTCAGGTGTAAGGTCAGGTTGCATATTTGAGATTTTTCTTGCTTCTTCAGGTAGGCCTGTATTGTTATATATGCCCCTCTTAGGACCAGTTTTGTTGCATCCCAGAGGTTTTGGACTATTGTGTGTTTATTTTCATTTGTTTCCATGTATTTTTTATTTCTTCTTTGATTGGTTGACCTGTTGATTCTTTAGTAGGATGTTCTTTAACCTCCATGTATTTATGGTCTTTCCAAATTTTTTCTTGTGGTTGACTTCAAGTTTCATAGCGTTGTGGTTTGAAAATATGCATGGTATGATCTCAATGTTTTTGTACATGTTGAGGCCTGATTTGTGACCAAATATGTGATCTATTCTGGAGAATGTCCCATGTGCACTTGAAAAGAATGTGTATTCCACTGCTTTAGAATGAAATGTTCTAAATATATCTATTAAGTCCATCACGGCCAGTGTGTTATTCAAAGCCATTGTTTCTTTGTTGATTTTTTGCTTAGATGATCTGTTGCTGTAAATGGGGTGTTAAAGTCCACTACTATTATTGTATTATCAGTGAGTTTCTTTATGTTTGTTATTAATTGATTTACATATTTGGGTGCTCCCAAGTTATTTACAATTGTTAGATCTTCTTGTTGAATAGACCCCTATATTATGATATAGTGCCCTTCTTCATCTTGTTACAGTCTTTGGTTTAAAATTTAGTTTGTCTGATATAAAGTATTTCTACTCCAGCTTTCTTTTGACATCCATTTGCCTGATAAATGTTTTTCCATCCCTTCACTTTCAATCTGCAGGTGTCCTTAGGTCTAAAATGGTTCTCTTATAGGCAGCACACAGATGGGTCTTACTTTTTTTTTTTAAGATTTTATTTATTCATTTGAGAGAGAGATAGACACAGCCAGCGAGAGAGGGAACACAAGCAGGGGGAGTGGGAGAGGAAGAAGCAGGCTCCCAGCGGAGGAGCCTGATGCGGGGCACAATCCCAGAACGCTGGGATCATGCCCTGAGCCGAAGGCAGACGCTTAACGACTGAGCCACCCAGGCGCCCCAGATGGGTCTTATTTTTTATCCATTCTGCCACTCTTTGTCTTTTGATTGGAGCATTTAGTCCTTTACATTCAGAGTAATTATTGATAGATATGAATTTAGTGCCATTTTATTCCTTGTTTTGTCTTGTCTCTGGAGATTTTCTCTGTTCCTTTCTAGTCTTTTCAATCAAAGAGTCCCCTTTAATATTTCTTGCAGGTCTGGTCTAGTGGATTCAAACTTCTTTAGTTTTTGTTTGTTTGGAAAACTCTTTCTCTCTTCTTCTATTCTGGATAGGCAACTCTACCCTAGGGCTACTCGCCTGTCTTCTCTTAAGACCAATGCAGTGCCCTCAAAGCTCTATACCAGCCATGCCATGGACCTCTAAAACTCCAGCTTTTGAGCTCTGCTGGTTGCAAAACTCACGAAAATCCGTCCCTCTCATTTTCCCAGTCAATGGCATTGAGGAAGTTTTCCTTGTGCGATCCCCTGCATGCTCCTTGCCCCCCCCCCACCCCCCCTTTCTCCATGATCAGACTCCCAACCCTCCGCAGCACCTGTGATCCATTTCTCCCACAAACCACATCTCCACGCCTCCTCCCTTCCACAATGTGGCTTCCCCTCTCCCTTTAGTTGTGCAGTTTGTCTGTCAATCCTCAGATTGATTTCTTGGGTATTCAGAATGATATGATATTTATCTAGCTGTGTTCAAGGGACAGGCAAGGCCAGGGTCCTCCTACTGCTCCACTAGCTCAGCTCCTCTCCTGATTTTTTTCTCAATGAGAAAAAAAAAACTCTCTCAATGAGAGAGTTCCAATTGTATTAGGATGAAAATAAGGTTGTCTTGAATACTGACATAATATATGTCTTGGGAGAGCCCTGCACCTATAGTAGTTTTTCTAATACAATTGTATGAGACTTTTCTGCTATTGGATAATTTTAGAAAAGAGTATGAAAAATGTATTTTTGGACTATTCTTTTTCGGTAGTGCTATGTACATTGTATAGGCTATTCTAAAAGATAGAACATTTATGTGATTTGTGATGATTTTTTAAAATTGTAATACTATTACTTAATCAACTTGATTAACCTGACTTTCAGCCATAATCTTTATTGGAATGTCTGAACCTCATTCAACAATATCTATTTATTCAACAAAAAATACTATGTACCAGACAATTGTCTTCTAGAAGTATAATAGAATTATTCACTGTCTGGAGGTATACTCATCTTTCAAACTTCATCTAAAACATCAAATCTGTAATGTCACAGGTCTTCTGTAACTTTTCCTGCCTACCCTTAGTTTCATAAAACTTTGTATATCATTCTATTATAGTAATTATTGCATTAAATGCATTTGGACACTTACAGCTCTTATCCTACTTTTATAATGTGAATTCCCCTAGGGAACTTTGTTGTGTTCATCTCACTCATTCCCTTTTCCTAGTACTGTGCCTAGGCTCTTCATGATATAGTTTCCGACTTACATAAGATTTTATTTTTGCTAGAATAAAGGTGTAATGATCAACCCCTTTTTCTTGCTTGAGCTATTTAAGACATTCCATACAGCAGAGAGCATGACCTTATGACATTTAATCAATAGTGTTTCTCAATAGAAAAAGAATTATGTTGTGCTCCATATTTTCAATAAATATTAAGTGTTGCATATTAAGATATTTCTTATAGCCCATAAATGGAGGAAGAGTGTGAGACTGGAATATATCATAGGAAGCAGTGAGGGCTATAACGCTAAGTGGACTAAGATTAGCCCAGAAAGTAGGGATTAGCCCAGAAGTGACTCTAGCTGCAAAGGAAAATCCAAAAAGAAAGTGAAATGAGAGTGGAATGTAAGGGGAAGGTAACAAAACTGGATTCATGTCTGCCTGATGACATCACTGAGGTTTTTTATTTCATGATCTCTTACCTGAAGAGATAATAGTAACAACAATTGCGATAAAGATAAAATAATTGTTTAAAATATGTCTTCCTGAAATTTTCAATGCTAATATGTTGGGTGTAAAATTAGTGTTTGATATTTGTGTTAATGTTCTCTGTTAATTAAAAGCTTATGTAAATCTAGAGTGAATGTATAACTTTAATACTTCAGATATTCTTACAATAGTGGGAAAGGTGGAATGTGTTAGAAGGTGATATGTTACTTGAGCAAGAATGTGATGAAACAAATTAGCTAAGGAAATATTTATTACAGACCTTATATGGGTTTTTCTTTTTTAGGGAAAACCATTTTCATGTTACATGTGTATTATTGCTTTAGTATAAATAATGGTAAACTAACACCATTTTCTGAAACCAAAATTCTCTGAAGTCAATCTATGTCCATTAATTTCCTTCCCCTCAGACACAAAAGACTATGGACATTCTATAAAAACAAACAAGATGATGTTACTTTAGATTCTATTGGGCCTATTTCCATTCTGTCTCATGCAATTCTGAATCCACCTGTACTAATGTCATGCTTTTGGTTCTGCCCAGTTACTTTTACTAGATTTTTGCCCCTAGGAGCAGCATTTTAGGATTGTGCTTTGGTTGACTTTGTTTATTGCTGTATTGACCCAGGTAGCTCTATCTTGCTCAGTCCTTAAGTGTTCAAGTTCATTTTTAGTGTCTCAAGTACTGTCTCTTGTGGGGGGCAGTGAGCTTAGAAAAAAATGTTCCTTTCAAGGCTTGTGTTAAATGTTTCTTTGGCTGGGTCCAGAGTAATATTTAGTCAAGGCTAATTAATTCCCACTGTTAAGATCCTATCCCATATCCATGTAATTATACTTGGGATTTATACTCTGATTTGTGGGACTCCCAGTCCTGCATGAGCTCCAGGAGTTTTTTGACCTATTGGATTCTTGTAGTCCTTCCCTGGCATTGGGAAGTGTTTCTCACTCATGTTGAGATCAATCTACCAAAATCTCCAGGGGACTTTTAAGATATTCAGAGCTTTCTGTCTGTCTGGCAACTCCACCCTCTCATGTTTTCTGTCATACAAATCTATTCACCTTTGTTCTCCCAGATCCCTAATTGTGCCTTCATAACTTCAGGTGACTGCCAGACATTATCTGGGTTCATCTGTATTTATGATGTCTGGAAACTTTTTGTAACATTAAGCTATTGCAATCATTAGGTTCAGTATTTTCATTTCTCCTCTCTAAGCATCACAATTCTGTGCATCCTGTAATCCAGTACCTTTAAAAAAAACCCACATTATTTCATATATTTTACCTAGTTTACTAGTTATTTTAGCTCAAGGGGATAAATCCAGTCCCTGTTAGTCTGGCACAGCTGGAAGAAAAATTTGCCTTCTCTTTTGTTAACACAACCCCAAATTTTGGATATGCCTAATTATGTTAAACTTTACTCATGTTTGTACATAAAATTAAAAAGCTGTGTTTTAAGAATGCTTACTCATTTTTAAAATTTTTTACTTTTTTATAAGGGGTGGGTAAAATAATATAGTGATTTTTTCACCCTTTTGATCCTGTATTCTGTTAAGACTTATTTAATTTTACCTGTAGGTTCAGGCTCTGGCCACACTATAACAGTTCCAAAAGGAGGTACTGAAGAAATTCTATGTCGGCAGCTCATTAGTCAGCCTCATGCAAGTCCTTTATGTATCAGCTCCTCTTCTTCAGTGGGTGAAGGACTTACCTAAACTAAAATAAATACTTTCTAATATGGACCCCTTGCTTTTATTCACTCCTCATTCATGCATTCATCCGTTGGACACATAGTTTTTGAGCTACTCTTAGTCATCCAACAATATCCCTCAGTGCCAGGGACAGAGCAGGGAATAAGGCAACAACCTTATCCTCCTGACATTTGCATCATAGTGGGAGGAGCAAACGAGCATGGTCAGAAAAAAAAATCAATAAGAAAACAAATAGGGGCGCCTGGGTGGCACAGCGGTTAAGCGTCTGCCTTTGGCTCAGGGCATGTTCCCGGTGTTATGGGATCGAGCCCCACATCAGGCTCCTCCACTATGAGCCTGCTTCTTCCTCTCCCACTCCCCCTGCTTGTGTTCCCTCTCTTGCTGGCTGTCTCTATCTCTGTCAAATAAATAAAATCTTAAAAAAAAAAAAAAAGAAAACAAATAAATGATCAAGACAGAATACTGCAAAGAACATAAAAGGCGTGACTTGAAAGAGAATGAAGAAGGCCTATCTGAAAGGCGACATTTGAGCTGAGACTTGAATGGCAAGAAGGAATTGGTCATGATAAAATTCTTATGAGAGTCATTTAAGTGCCCAACTCTTGATTTCAGCTCAGGTCATGATCTCAGGTTTGTACGATCCAGCCCCACATGGGGCTCCATGCTGGGCTTGGAGCCTGTTTAAGATTCTCTCTCTTCCTCACCCTCTCCCCTCCCCCCCCGCCCCGCCCCAGTTACACATGTGCACACACACTCTCTCTCTCAAAAAAAAAAAAAAAAAATTCTTATGAGAGATGATTCCTAGTAGAGGCAGTCGTATCAGCTACACACGCAAGGAAACAATGAGCTTGATAAAATAATGGAAATAAGGTGGAGCTTCGTGATCATGGATTTCCTCCCTGCTAGAGTTCTGCCTATTGCCTTCTGATGTACACCTCAGAGGCTATAACTTGTTATAAGCCCTGACTACCCCACAGGCTCGGGAACTGAAATACTAATCACAATTAAATACAGTCCTCTGTTTACTCATGATGCTTTCCACCACCATTTCAGTATATTCCTCATGATGCTAATTCTGGTCAGTTGTTTATCTCCTTGCTCCCCCACAGTGCTGTGAAATCCTTGATACTCAAGAGAAGGGTCTGTGTTATTCATGTTGAGCTTTAGGCCCTAGTTGGCTGCCACAGTATTTGTAGCACATTAAGTACTAAAGAAAATCTTACATAATTCATTATTTGATTTTACAATCTACTGATATTAATGGCAAATAATACTAGAAGGGTGTTGTGAAGAATGGCTGTCTAGTACCAGAATATATAAATGAATCAAATGCAAAATCGTAAGCTAAATGGAAATACTGCAAAAACTCTTATATTACAAAATCTGTATCCCTTAGTTAAGTATGTCTGACTTGCAGTAATACGAAAAGGTAACCAAGAATAACTGCATTGCCACATCTGGGAAAGAATTTGCTCATTTGAACACAGTAAACAAAACATTTTGTGAGGCATTGCTAAATTTATAAGGTACATCTTGGTACAGAGCACAGTCCTGGGACTTCTTGCAGGAAATTCTTAGAATATCCAGGCAAAAAACCTTAAAGCTAATCAAATATCTAAAAACATGTCTCAAAAAGGAATGTGACTTAGAAAAATAAAATAATTACTTGGAAAACAGGAAACATCCTACCCCTTTACCAAGGAAGCAACAGTGGAGTCTGCCCCTGCTGGATTTCTGTTGGTTAGGTTCTGTTGATTGACTTCAGCTAAAATTTCTCCAATTGTTAATTCACTGTGTTTTGATGCACTTACTTGAATAAATGAAAGGAATGTTGCTCAGCCAAAAATCACTCATTAAAATTATATCCTCTCCAAGAGTTTTTCAGCATTGTCACAACACTTTTCTCCATACGTTCATAGTTTCTCTAATAGCAGGCATTGTTGCCAATACTTTGAAACTATGCTTTCTTTGAAATCAAATAATAATGGATATTTTACTTCAAATAAAACACATAAACAAAGTGTACATAAACTGGCATGTCTTTAAAAAACAAGTCTATTTCAGTATCCTAGGCTGGTAAAGGGAATTTTGGATCAATGTCAGAGAATAATATATTATTCCCAAATTAGCCATGGATAACGTTGTATGATCTTGAGAATATGCTATCACTTTTCTTTACTTCAATTCACAAAAAGTACAATATACTGTACATGTTTCAATTTTATTTTGTAATTTTACTGTGGTCATTAATGAAAGACTAAAATTGCTATAGTACCAACTTAATAAGCACATAATTGTAATAATAGCTAATGAAGACTGAATGTTTACAATGAGCTAGGCACTCTGGTAAGAGTTTTGCGTATCTTACTTCATAAACATATACTAGAAAGTTACCTTTGTTGCCTTTAAAATTCATAAATGAGGATACCAAGTCTTAAAGTATATTATTAAGTTGCCCAAGGTCATGGAACTATTAAATAACTGAGCCAAAATTTCAGTCCAGTTGTTTGATTAAAGACATGCTCTTAACTGCTAAAGTAATGTGATTATACTCGATTTCCACCGGCTTTATATGCTTGTATCTAATCTCCCATATAACACATTGCACATATTTGCAGGAGAGTTTATACAATTTGAAAGTATGGGAAGTAGCCCAAAAAACCAGAATGCTTCTCTGTGTGTAGCTAACTGATCTCTTCAGAAATCAAGAATGTTAGCACCCTCTAATCACCTTAAGCTTACTGGCCCTGACAACAGGAACAGATGGCCTGCCTGGGACTACACAATAGCACACAAACATTCCGGCAGGAAAGGAATGAGGACCTATGAGTGAAAGTAACATCGCCATCACTTGAGAACCAACACTCCTCTTTTTCTTTCTCTTTCAGCAATTTATTTGCTGCATGAAAATATCATGCATGATATTTTCTGACATATTTGGCATATTTTGGTAATAATCATCTTCACAAAGAAATGTACATTTAGATTAATTGAGGTTTGATGAGAATTTGTTTGATGAATCAAGCGCTTGTTATGTGGCCTGGCTTGTGAAGTGTGAAAAGCATTGGAATAGATTAAGGAGAAAGAATGTAAATCCTCCTCTGGAAATACTGAAAATGTGTAAATATGAGTTTTTGCTCAGGATAGACATACTCATCCTTTAGCTCAACATCCATTTGAATAATATATGCCCACATTAAAATACAAAACAAAAAAAATCAAAAGGACTTCTTTGGAAATGCTTGGTTCAAAATCATTTCCCTTTTTCTCTTTCTCCATAAAGTCCCACAATTCCTCAACATTAGAAAGCAACCAATTAATGTAAAAGAGGTAGCCATTCCTAACTGAAGTTCATCATACTGTATCAATTATTTTACCTCCAGTTACTATTTCATTATCATGAAGAAAACTAAATATGTATAAAATAAGCCATTCCTATTTTGAAAGAACAAATGGAGTACTTTAATTTTTCATATTTTATCCACCTTTTCTTTCTACTCAGAACAAATGCTATTATCCAGTTGACCAGAATCTATTTAATTGTATCTTATTGTTATTTAAAAGTCCCTCAGGACTCTTAGGTCTTCTCTGTGAAAGGAAAATCAAAACAGAGTCAAATTTCAATGAAGATTCTAAAATCTGCACTCCTTTTCCGAATAGACCTAAGAAATGAACAAGGAGAGGGCAATGCCAAAGTACACTGGGAAATTTGGTAGAGCACCTGCCACTTCTGCAGTAATTAACTGAGATTGTAGAACAATAGTTACAGAGAATACGAATGAGACATATTAACTTCCTTTTCACCAGTCTAGCATAAAACTTTCTATTTCATGTAACTGTATTTCAACTCACTGTTTCCTTTTATTATTTCAATTCAGTTTTCAAAATGTTCGAGAATAATATGGGCATATTAAAAGTGTGTTGCTTTATGATATTCCTTTTCATTTGAAAATTACTACCTACAAATTTGAAGTTAAGCCCCAAAACCAAATCTTCTTGAACTGAAACAATCGGGGATGAATACAATGCAGAGTCATAATTATTTGGCTAATTGTTAATTTAAGGATCAAAAGTCGAATCCAGAATGTTATCTTGATTTCACTAATGAAATACACTTCCCTTGACCTAATTTTATAAGAAAACTTCTAATAATTTTTAAATAAATTAACATGAAATGAATTTAAAATAAAGCTAAATAATCAAAAATAGGAAAAATCTTTCTAGAATTGTATGATCATACATCGTAAAAAGAACAAAGCCAGAGAACAGCATGAGAAACTTTCAAGAATACCTAGAAAAAAATTAGCACTAATATTAATATATCAAAGTATTACTAGTATTACTAATACAAAGCATTACTGATAAAGCTATGTTAAGAATTTCATAAACACAGTACATGTTTTACAACAATATTACTGTATTTGGTATTAAAAGAAACAAAAACTTGAAACATCCCTTGAAATCATTACAAGGTCAATTATCCTCAAATTATTCCCTAATGTTAGTCAATTCCAACAAAATCTCATTATTATAGGGTTGTCTCTCTGCTGTATATTCTATGGCTTTTGGCAAATGTATAATGACAAGTACACTGTCATAGTACCATACAGTCTTAAAAATTTCATATGCTACAATTATTCGTAACTCCCTACTTCTCCCTAAACCCCTATCAACCACTAATCTTTTTACCGTCACCATAGTTTTGCCTTTTCCAGAATGTCATTATAGTTGACAAGTATAGTTTTTTCAGAATACCTTCTTTCAATTAACAATATACATTTAAGATTCCTTCATTTCTTTTTGTGACTTGGTAGCTCATTTCTTTTTATCACTGAATAATAGTCCACTGTCTGAATTTACTCATCCATTCACCTGCTGAGGGACAACTTATTTGCTTCTACATTTTAGCAGTTATGAATAGAGATCCTATAGCCATTTGTATACATATTTTTGGGTAGACAAAAAACTCATTCAGGTAAAGACCAAAGAGCATTATTGCAGAATCACAGGGTAAGAGTATGCTGGGTTTAGTAAGAAACCGCTGAACTCCCTTCCCAATCCCACCAACAATGAATTAGAGTTTTGCTCTATATCCTTGCTACCATTTGGTGTTATCAGTGTTTGGGGTTTGAGCCTTTCTAATAGTTGTATAGCAGTATCTCGCTTTAATTCACAATTCCTTAATAACTTATGATGGTGAGCATCCCTTCATATGCTTATTTTCAACTTGTATATCTTCTTCTATGAGATGTCTACTCAGATCTTTTGCTCACTTTTTAATTGTCACTTCTAATATTTTTCTTCATCTTTTGCCTTCAGCAGTTTGACTATAATATGCTTAGGTGTGATTTCTTTTTTTTTTTTTTAAGATTATTTATTTATTTGACAGAGATAGCCAGCGAGAGAGGGAACACAAGCAGGGGGAGTGGGAGAGGAAGAAGCAGGCTCCCAGCGGAGAAGCCCGATGTGGGACTCAATCCAGGAACGCCGGGATCACGCCCTGAGCTGAAGGCAGACGCTTAACGACTGCGCTACCCAGGCGCCCAGGTGTGATTTCTTATATGTATTCAGCTTGAAGTTAGCTGAGCTTCTTGAACCTATACAGTTATGTTCTTCAACTTTAGTAATTTGGGATATTATTTCAAATATTTCCCCCTAATTCTCTCTCTCTTATTTAATTCAGGAACTCTAATTATGTATAGTTAAGATTTCCAAAATTTTCCCACAGAACTCTGGATATTTCCATTTTTTTCTTTCCCTCCATGGGCTAGTTCTATTCATACGTCCTGAAATCTTTTGTCATCTCCAATCTGCTATTAAGCCCGTCCAGATATTTCAGATATGGCATTTTTTCAGTTCTAGAATTTCCATTGGCTTCTTATTTAAAGTCTTTATTGATGTTCTGATATTTTATTTCTCTCATGCATTAGAGGCAAATTTTCCTTCATATCCACAATCATAGATGCAATAGCTGCTTTAGTAATGCTTGTCAGCTTATTCCACCATCTCATCTCAGGTTAAGTTTTCACTGATTGTCTTTTTTTTTTTTTTTTTTTTTTTTTTTGAGTATAGATAATCATTTCCTTTTTAAAAAATATATGGCAGGGTGTGCTAGGTTTTATCCTGAGTCTTGTGATTATACATTATAGACACTCTGGATTTTGTTATGTTCCTTCAAAAATGAACTTCTTACAGGGAGTTATCTTGTCTTAACTCCAATTCAGACTGCAGATAGTTTTCCCTGTGGTTAGTGGCTATTGTAATTTTGTCTCACTTCCTTCAGCCTCACTGGGCTGCTTGGAATCTATCTAGTACTTGTGCAGTTTGGGGGTTACACAAGTAATTTTGGTCTTCCCTCTTTGTCACTGCACTTTCTATGATCTCTGTTCCTTGCTTTTCAGTTTTCATGGTTGTATCAAACTCTATCCTCTGGTTTTTCAAGACTGGAATAATGAAAGTTTTTTTAAGTATCTTTTAGCCACCTAACATAGCACATACTAGGGCCTTAGTCTAAAAGGCATAAAAGTCCACATAGTATAGTTTCCTTCTTCCAATTAGTGACCCTAACAAGTATCTCCTTTCTTTCAGTCACTCTCCAGTGCTAATAAATATTTTTATTGTGTCCAGAGTTTACAGTTTTTATTTGTGGGAGGTTTGATTCGATAGGAGCTATTCTTCCATTACAGGAAGCTGAAAACTTTGAAGCAATGTTTTTGGTAGGAAAAAAAAATTGCAAATGACTCAAATTCTATCAGCAGAGACTTGGTTACATTAACTGTGCCATAATCATGAAACGTAGTGTGGAGCCGCACTAAAAATGAATGGGCTACAGCTACGTGCCATGATGTGGATGAATATTTGTGCATTAATTGATGTAGAACATATCATGCTACTGCAAATATAACATATGGTTATCTTGATGGCTACGTAGCACAAAGATGTAATATTGTTCACTCTCATACTCCCATCAGTCTAGAGCAGGGATCAGCAAACTTTTTTTGTTAGGAGCTAGATAGTAAATATTTTAGGCTTTATGGGCTATAGTGTCTCTATCACAGCTACACACCTCTGTCATCAAAGCATGAAAGCAGCCATAACACTATATCTATGAATGGGCATGGCTATGTTCCAATAAAACTTTGTCTCCCAAAATAAGCAGGGTCTTAGATTTGGTCCATGGACTATAGCTGCTACTCCCTGATCTAGATAATTCTCAAGACTACCTGCCCTTTCTGCAGTGGCTCAGATATTCAGGATGCTTTAATATCACACCATCTTAACAACAAGGCTCCTCCAAGACCAGATAAAAAGACAGCATTACAGGCAATTGTACACCACCAATTAATTATTGCAGCCCAGAATAACACACACTACTTCTGCTCAGTATCTGTTGGTCAAAATTTATCCTATGACCCTAACCAACTATGAGAAAGCTGAGAAAGGATGAGAACACTTATGAACACTAGAAATGTCTAATTTAATATAATACTGAGGAAAAATGCAAATCCCAGAAGATTATATATAACATAAAGAACATATTATAAAGTAAAACCAGTAAAAGTAAACTATATAATTGTTCCATATTTAAAAATATCTAATGATAATAAAAGGCAAAAAAAGCAAATGTGATAAATTCAAAATTAGGCATGGTGCTTGTGTCTTTTGGAGGATATACAGGAAGAATGCACAGGTACATTAAACTTTTGGTGTTATTCTAATTCTTGGACTGAGCAATGTGTTCAAGAATGTTTATTACCATGAAAGAAAAAATTCCATTATGAAAATTACCAATTCCAAAATTATATGTGTAATAGTTAATTTTATGTGTCAACTTGACTGGATCATGGGATGTCCAGATGTCTGGTTAAACATTTTTTTCTGGGTGTGTCTGTGAGGGTATTTCTAGAAGAGATTAGTATTTTATTTGGTAGACTGAGAAAATCAGATAGCCTCCCCAGTGTGGGAAGGCATCATCCCATCCATGAGGTCCTGAATAGAACAAAAAGGCAAAGAAAGGTTGAATTCATTCTCTGGTTGAGTGGAACACCGGTCTTATTCTGACCTTATCCTGTTCTCAGTTCTCATGGCTTCTGATTCAGACTAGAATCTACACCATCAAAATTTTGGCTCTCAGATCTTCAAACTATATCACTGGCTTTCCTGGATCTCCATTGTGCACCTCTTGTGATTTCCTAGACTCCGTAACCTTATAATAAATCTGTTTCTAGATACATATGTCCTACTGGTTCTGTTTCTCTGGTGTACCTTGACAAATACATTATGTCACTTCTTCCGAAAAGTAAACCTTCAAGGCAAGTTATATCTTTATATTATATGCTTTCATTGCGTATTACCTAACTTCACTGTAATTTAAGAAGTTTCTGTGTAATTATATTTGTTAAATAACCATTGCCTCCACTTTACTGAAGGCTCCCTTAGAGAATGACCATGTCTGTCTTGCTATTATCACCCCAATTCCCCCAATAACTTCTTCATCACATATTTTTTCTCTAAAAATTTTGTTTATTATTTATTTATTTGAGAGAGAGAGAAAGAGCGTGAGCAGGGGAAGAGCAGAATGGGAGAGAGGGTGGAGGAAAGAATCTCAAGCAGACACCACACTGAGTGTAGAGCTTCACTCAGGGATTGTTCTCAAGACCCTGAGATCATGACCTGAGCTGAAACCAAGAGCTGGTCGCTTAACTGTCTGAGCCATCCAGGTATCCCTAGTATATATTTTTAAATGAATAAACTTGAAAGTAAAGAAGCTAAAATGAAGAAGAAAATTACCCTCAATTCCTCAACACAACTCTTTATAAAATTAGGGTATTTCAGTTTAGTTTTTTGCTATGAATTTTTTCATTTTTACATAGTCACAATCTCACATTTACTTCTGGTTTTGTAGTTGTTGTTGTTTTACTTAACATGTCAGCATAAATAAGTCTTTTCCAGGGACACCTGGGTGGCTCAGTTGTTAAGTGTCTGCCTTTGGCTGCGTTCTGGGATCCAGTCCCGCCTCAGGCTCCCTGTTGGGCGGGAAGTCTGCTTCTCTCTCTCCCACTCCCCCTGCTTGTGCTCACTCTCTCGCTGCCTCTCTCTGTCAAATAAATAAGTAAAATCTTTAAAAAAAATAAGTCTTTCCACATTAATATAAACTCTATAATGATAATTTCATAGGAACACACAATATTCCATTCAGAAAATTTTCCATAGTCAGCTTACCCATTACTCTAGTAAAGAGTGGAGATGCAGATTTGTTATTATTATTGTTTCTGTTGTTACTGCTATAAGAAATATGACAAAGAACATCTTTGGTCTGAGAGGTTTCCATGGATATCAGGTTTTTCTCCTGGGCTATATATCCATTATACAAATTTCTGGTAGAATTTCATGATAATTTTCTAAGTTCTTTATTATTGGAGAGGTAATATTTACCTTTGATTTGATTTAAAATAATGTTCAATTATAATCTGATAACTAGATTAAGTGCCTATTAGAATGAAAGGTTTTGAAGTTTTGTTCCTGTCATTTTGTACCAGGATATTTTGTGAGGGTTTTTCCTTTGTTTTGTTTTTTATTAGTGGATACTGCAACAGCTATACAAAAGAAAGTTACTGAGACAGCAGAGACCTTGTTGGACAGAAAGCTGTGATAAATTTTTAAAAAAGATTGTGATGCTTTAGAAAGGTGTTGTTGAAAGGCACAACCTCAGCTAGGCAGAGCGATGCCCTTAAGGATAAATGCAAAATACAAGGGCAGGAAAGAGTTATTTCCAAGAATGTTTACACAAGAATGAGTTATAAAGATAGCCCCAAGATATATGCACTGTACCTACTATTTTCCTAAATAGAAGCACCCCAAGTCTAGATAGTAGGGACTCAGTGTGATTCCAGGACTATCTCTATGGACTGCAGACCTTTTATTCAGCCTATACTTGCTCATTTCCAGAAAAAATAACCAAATCCATTTTCTTTAAATGCTAAATGGAAGAAAATAAATCTGAACAGTGCAGAAGAGTAGCAATAAAATGCTTGACAAAGTGGTTTTTTTTTTTTTAAAGATCAGAGAATGTTGACACAAATTTGGGATGTTGCATAATCATTAGCTGTTATTTCTTAAACTCATGAAGAGAGGAAATGGAGATAAGCTTTAGAAGTTGTAAAAGGAAAAATATAACATACATTTTGAAATAAACATTATATTTATATTTTTAATAATAAGAATTACAGTAGTTTACTTGATTTTAATATAAGGGAAAACACTAGAACAGAAAATAAATTTCCTTTTATAAAGACAGAAAAACACATGGCTTATGTGCTCAGGTCAGACTCAATTTAATGTCCTCCCATTTATATAGAGTAGGTATTTAATGGAGAAACAGAAAATGACATCAATCTGGCTCTTGTTTGTGGTTTTAACCAATATCTATTATCCTCAAAAAGCTAGGAAGAAATGGTCTAGGCTAGTGGTTTTCAAAATATAGGCAGCATAGAATTCTTCCTTCAGATTAAATTTTACTCTAAAGACCAAGATTTAAAATGATTAAAACACGTTGCTTCTCTGGTTAAACCTGGTGTGCGATGTCCGGGCTATTGTCTCCGGAACCATCTACCACACATTCAATAACTGCTCAGGGCCCTGAGTGCCCAGAATAAATTAAGCCCCAGTGTTAGTCTGCACAATCATTTGTAAAAGGAGATTGAAATGTGGGTAGGACATGAAAGGAGAGGTATTCCTGCCACAAAACTTTATAAAGATCCAATAATAGCTACTCTCTTTTTAAAGATGTTTATGCAGAATCCATTTTAATGAAACAATTATCTCATATTTTTTCTGTTTTAAATCATATAATCAATAATTACTCTTTGGTTAATATGCACCACACCACTTTTTTTTTTAAGATTTATTTATTTATCTGAGAGAGAGAGCAAGAGAGCAAAGAAGAGGGGTAGAGAGAGTCTGAAACAGACTCCATGCTGAATGCAGAGCCCAAAGCATGGCTTGATCTCAATATTCTGAGATCACAACCTGAGCGGAAACCAACAGGGCTTGATCTCAATATTCTGAGATCATGACCTGAGCGGAAACCAAGAGTCGGGCACTCAACTGACTGTACCACCCGGGCGCACGTTGTTGCTGAAACTACAAGATAGGTATTCTATTTCTAATTCAGGTTCATAAACTAAGGCTCAGAAAAGATAAATCTCTAAGTTCAAAAGACTAGTGGCAGATCCATTATGCAAAAGTTGGTCTCTGATATAGAAACATGGGCTCTTTTCTTTAGAACATTTTGCCTTTTATTGAATTTTACCTCTCAAAAACTTTTAGGATCACATCTTGTTACCTTTAGTCATTAATAAACAATTTTATCTAAATAGATCAATTGAAAGGTAGAGCTTTTTTAAGCTTTTGACCAATGTGATAAAAGATGCTTGTAATGTCTAAATTGCTAAAGTAAAACAAAATATATTTAATTAATTGATTTCTTCATAAGAATTGAGATTTTTTTCCCAATCACTGACAGAAGCCCCACTCAGAACTTAACCATGGCCTAAACATCAAATGATAGAGGCAAAGTTTACCATACTCATAGAGATAATGGGTAAATCCCCTGAAGAGCTTCTTGTTTTGCATTTTGATAACCTGTTAATGCAATGAATAGATTTTTTTAAATCTGTTTTTGTATATTATGAGCATCTAAAAGAAAGTTTGGATTTTCTTCATCCCATTTTGAAATCATGTTTAATTAATACTATGATGGCAGTAGTTAAATAAAAGAACCCCATATTGCTATGAATTCTTGCTAAAGTTTTAGAATTTAAATAGAATTCCTTAGAAATAAGATGAAAAATAAAGTTGGTATTACATATGTTTATTAAAGTTCTGCTGATCTGGCAATAATTTTGCCCTTTATAGGATATTTGAATTCTTATTGGAGCATAGAGAACAGGACAATAGACATGAAATAGTAGACACAATTGAAGAAGATTCTTGTGATAATATCAGAAGGAGGTGCTATAAATTTTATGCCTTCCCCAAAAGGACATTTAAGCATTTACTAGAGCATTTGTGTACCAGGAAATGGAAACAATCATATATTTCATGGACATTTGGATTATTACTGCCTCTATGCTAATACCAGTCCTTGGGAATCTAGAACACTTTAGTCCATTGGCCCAAGTGATAGTTTACTGGTATCTGGTGATAAATGGAGACTCGACTTAAATGCATTCATCGGCCTTTTGAATAAATAAATGGTGGTTACTCTGGTTCCCAAATAAAGAGGAAAATAAATATAATTAGCAACTGAGAGAATGTGACTAATAGTGCTCAAAGAGCCAAGTGAAGCTCCTGAGCCTTGTACTTTAGTAGTAGTGTTAGTAGTGTTAGTAGTGTTCTCAGAGACATAGAACCAATAGGATGGATGGATAAATAGATAGATGGATGGATAGAGAGATGAGAGAGAGAGAGAGAAGAGGAGATTTATTATGGGAATTGGCTCAGGTGGTTTTGGAGGTTAAGAAGTCCCACGTTCTGCTGTCTGCAAGTTGGAGAGCCAGGAAAGCTGGTCTTAGTCCAAAGACCTTAGAACCAGAGAACTGCTAGAATAATTCCTGGAATCCAAAGTCCCAAGAACCAGGAGTTCTGATGTCTGGGAACATGAAAAGACTGAATTTCCAGCTCAAGAAATGAGAGGAAATTTACCCTTCCTTCACCTTTTATTCTAATCAGGCCCTCAATGGATTGGATGACACCACCCACACGGGTGATGGCAGATCTTCTGTACTCAGTCTACTCAATCAAATGCTAATCTCTTCCAGAAACACCCTTACAGACATACCCAGGAGTAATGTTTTACTAGCTGTTTAGGCAACCCATAGTCCAGTCAAGTTGACACATAAAATTAACCATCATAACCACCCTATCCTTCCTTTCAAAAAAGTAAAACATTAGCAATATCACATGCTTGGTTAAGTCCTGGAGATTAGTCCCATCAGTAAAGACAAGAGATAAAGGGATGGTGATTATTCTAATCACATTATGATTTAACATGACTTTTGTCCTATGCAGAAGATAGGTAGATCTCTAAGAATGAATGGGTCATCATAAACTCAATTACCTACTGATTCCAATTGCTAATGTTATTCCACATTATATTCATATGATGTCTTCCTAAGCATATCAACAAAACTCACAGCAAATTATATGCAAGTATTAATCTGGAATATGTTTTTATTCCTGCACCCCAAAAGTCAGCAAAAAACAGGATTTGTTTGCATTAATTTCATAGGGGTAAAATTACATCTTTATTAACTTACTTCAGTGGCTTGGTACCACTCAAGACCTTTTTATCTTATTCCTAAGACTGCATACTGTTCTGCTACCTTGATTACAGCAGGCTCATAAGACCTGGTGAAGAGAAAACAGAAGCTCTGTCAGATGACTTGGTAAGTTGCTATTGCCAGAGGGTGAGAAATGATTCTTATTAAAATACAGGGTCTGAGTCTTCAGTGAACTTCTGGGGAATTTAGAAGTCTTGAAATTTCAAGTTCCGTCCAAAATTTCAGTTTGTTTTACCTTGTACTCTTTACCACAAAAAAACTGAGACACAATATGTGATACATTCTTTTGTATTTTATAGGAAAAATATTATTGTTTTGGGTGTGTTGCTCTGATTCATTTACTGAGTAGCTCAAAATTCTAACTGTATGAGAGAAAAATAGAAAAAGAAGATATTTTAACTGATTTAGGCTGGACACCTATAGCTCTTTCATTGGGAATTCAGTATTGTTCATAGTATCTGTGTCATACCTGGATGTTATGTAGTATTTGTGGTAAGCTGTAACACAGAGAATCCTGTGGTTTAAAGGTAAAACCAGGACTTTCTTGATAAGTAATTATTTTCCTTTAGAGAAATCATTATTGGCTTGTTCTTCCTTGCCCTGGTAGAGACTGAATATCTGATTATAGAACTAGATGGCCAGGTAATCTGACCTGTCCATCATGAACTGGGTGTTACCAGATGTTATAAACCAGAAGAGTCATGCATGCTCCTCAGAACTAAATCATGAAATACAAATGTGAAAGGGATCTGAAAGCACAAGTGTGTTACTTTAACAAGTAGTTTATGTTCCCACTGTGTTTACCCTTGCCAAACTTCCACTCCTCCCTCAACCCACAATTGCAGATGGAAGGACATGCTGCAACCAAGAGTCAAGTGATTTACTGAAGACCTTTCATAGTATGCTGGAAATAGGAGTTGAAGAATTGTGACATTTTAGTTACTCACAAGTTAAGTTATATGGCATCTAATTCTTTTTTAAAAAAAGATTCTTTTTATTTGTGAGAGAGAGAGAGAGAGTGCACGTAGAAGCAGGGGGAGCAGCAAGCAGAGGGAGAATCAGGCTCCCCACTGAGCAAGGAGCCCAATGCAGGACTCGATCCCAGGACCTTGGGATCACAACTCAAGCCGAAGGCAGACACTTAACCAACTGAACCACTCAGGCATCTCTGGCATCCTATTCTTTTGGCAAAAGAGAGGAAGGCTGAATAAGACAAAAATAAGAATTTACATGAGTGGATAGTGAATAATTATTTGAACATAGAAGAACTTGGGGAAAAAAAGGTATGTAGGGGTTGGTTTCTAAGTTGTTTTAGAGAGAAGTATATAGATCTATCGAATGGATTCAAAGTGTGAGAATATTTGACACCATGTGTAAAGGCCCCTAGTGCAATGGGGACTCTCCATACTGTGGTGATTTCCAGTCAACCCCTTTCCCAAACCATCTTACTGCTTGGCCAATGGACGCTATGACCCTGAAGACAGGGTCAGAGGTGATGTAGCAACGAGTCCTTCCCCATTGCATGGCTCACTGGCTCCAGCCTCTGCTGAACATCTACTTTTCCAGCAACAATGAAAAGAGACCAAACCTAAACTTGGTATTCTCTAGAGGTCCTGTCAGACACCTGATTGTGGATCGAAACATTAAACGTCTTCCATCATGAAGGGAATAATAATTTATCCTAACTGTACTTAACATTTACCCTGGAGTTAAATTGTCCTTCCATCTGACATGCTTTTTCCAGCAACCCCATCTCTGAGCATACTGAATGCCTTATTCACAATATTGTTTCTGACCAAAGAACTAATTTCACACAGACAAAATTAAGGCAATAACCTGACACTCACAGAAATTACTGCCTTACCAGTTATCTTATCAATCAAATCACTTGTCCTTACAGAGAGTTGAAATTATCTGAATGGAAGTAAGATAGAAGATAATATCTAATAAAATTAAGATGCTGTCCAATGTGAAGTATGTATATTCTCTGAACCAAACCCAGAATACAGGAAACAAAGGATAAAAGTATGTGTAGAGCTCTCACTCTCATACGTAGTGAATCCCTCACAAGTTAGTGTTTCCCATTTATGTCTCTGGGTTCTGCCACTTTGTCTTAGAGCTCTGCCAGGAGATTTTAGAACACAAAGATAAATTATTCCATGTGGGGACTCTACAATAGTTTCATGAATTAGAGGCTAAGGTTTCATTTGTCCATTTCAAGGTCTTCCTGCTGTAGGACAAAGACGCAAAAGAGAGGATTATAGATCCTGATTATCAAGGGGAAACAAGTTTGCTGGGAGGAAGGTTGGAGTATATTTAGAAACCAAGGTCTACCCTTAGTAAAATTTATTGAAAGGCTCCAGAAACTTCAGAAAGACTATAGAAACATCAAACAAGATTACCAACTAATTCTATTCCTAAGAAATAGTAGTTTGATTTATCTCATTATGAAGTCAATCTCAATTTCCTGCAATACTGGCTGCAAATAAAGTGTTGAATAATTAATAAAGAAAGAAAGCAGAAATACCAAGGATGGCCTTCTGACAATTGTAGAAATATAATGTCTTCGTCTGGGTGCCCTAGAAAATATAACAAGGATAAATTTACGTGCTAATGTTTTAGGGATACTCAATTCCAGGAAAGTGATATTGAAGGAAGAAAGAAAGAACATAAGGAAGAAAGGAAAACAAATACAGGGTGGTGCATTTTTTAGCTTTTGCAGTTTCTTAAGAGAGCACAGCTGATTTCTTGGTAAAGAAGGGTTCTGGAGAGGCTGTAAGAAACCACCACATCTAGAACATTGTGGTTGGGAAGGGGCGGCAATAAATCTGTTGTAGACTTCACCAACTCCTGGTTTCCACTGGTCAAAGCTCAACCCACAGGGTGGCACGACCCTTCTATTCCAAGGTGTGTTCGCTAGCCCCTCTGGGTTTGGGAAACTCAGAGCCTTGGTAGTTTCATTTGGATGGACCTGGACACTGAAGCTGCTTTCAGTCCCTAGCACTGCAGACTCAGTGGAGCCTGGGCACAAGCCCAGCCCTTGACCCTGCAGGAGGCTGAAACTATGTGTCATGTTGGGAGATGAGATGAAGTTGTAATTAACAAAGCTTTGTAACTGCTTTGGAGCTGCTGTATCCTGAAGCCAGGCAGGCCCCCGAAACTTGGGAGTACAGGAAGGTCAGACTAGATCTGGGCTAGCACACAAACCTGATCTTGGACTCGCGGCCTAGGGTGTCTAGCCATAGCTTTAATTCTTTCAGTGTCATGAAGAGATTAATATGATTTTCATGTATATTTCTTTTGTTTCCTTTTCCTGTTCTTTTTATACATAGAGTGCTATTGGTGGGGGACAGCTTTAACAATTTAGTTCATAGTTTACAGAATATCAAAAGGCTGAAACTCAAGAAAGAATAAAAACACTGTGACAATCTGGACTTGAAGCAGGTTGCATTAACTACAGAAGTGCTTGTTAGTTACCTTTGGAGACAAAGGAAAGCGAAAGTTTCTTTGTATAAGTAGTAGCTGCATTATTTGGAGTACATACATGGTGTTCAAGCCTACAAGATGGGGGAGGGGTGGAATTTTAAATTGGGCAGGTAAAGAACTGAGTCTAGTAAACATTTTTCTTGTATTTCCCAATGACTTTTGAACATCCCTCTCTTGTTCAGGATATCTTCTATGTTGGATTCTTGCATTCCTAAAATATAACCCAGAAACCTACCTTCCCAAAGTTCCCTGCAAGTAAGGCGCAAGCATGGGACATACTCTTCACTGATGAGGCACATTTACAGGAGGCTTTCCAGGCAGAGTGAAGGAAAAAGCAGCTGCCCTGTGGAATCTAATCTGGCAAGCAAGCATGGTAGTAAATGGTGGAGAGACATCCAGGTTCCAACAGCTGTGGTGGCATACCGGTGGCCTTGCCTAGTGCCAGCATTTCAAACTGTAGTGCCTGTGATCAACATCACAGTAACTAAGGAGTTGCCAGTAGGATAGTGTGACAGGAAAACGTGAGTGTTGTTCTCGACGGAGAGCTTGACTCCCTGACTATCCCACAGATTTTGTGAGCTCCCAAGATTCTTTTTAAAAAGCAAGTTTTGCCATTCCTACTAAGCCTCAATATAGTGTTCTTATAATTTTTTTTACATTGCATACACTCATTTTAGAATCATTTGATATTTGCATTGGTTTTGTAACTAGATATAGAAACTTTACATGTTTCAAGATTGAGTTTCTTCCTTTGTCAAAACTATGCACACACGCACACGTGCACACACACACACACACACATACCTATAGCTGACAAAAAAATTATTTAAGTATGTTATGAAGTACAAAATATGCTGAAATACAATTTAAAAGCCCTCAACTGTGAAGTTCAAGTTGGGCGGAATTTATAAGTTTATAAACAAGAGCTACGTGACATACCATATGAACCTTCAATAATCAGATCACAGAATATGAAGACACAGCTGCAATTTGGTGCTATGTTAAGCAGAAGCAGAAATTACTATTCTACAGCATTTCGTGGTAAGCACCCCTGCAGTCTGAAGGCAGATAGCCTAACTTTTGCTTAAAGTGAAATTTAAAATGTATATTTTGGTGTATACACACATCTGAAAAAGAGAATCTTTAAGTTACACTGAATTAACCGCAGTTATCCAAAAAAGGGAGTTTTTAATAAACTAATTTTCCAACGTTAGAAATATACTTAATTAGAATTGTATCTTAAGAGAGCCTAGTTTGTATTGCCTCCAACTTTACTGATGGACACCTTCAATTTCTCCAATTGAATTTTTCCTTGAATAAAATGTTAATTCACAGTATTTTCAACCCTCAGGGAGACTGAGGATAGAGAACTCGTTAATAATATGTAGAAGGGGAAAATTGGCTATTTAAATCTGAATTTCATATACTAAACAAATTTATATTTTCTTTTATTCATAGCTAAACATAATTTCAAAATCATTTTGATTTCCCATCAGAAAGTCATTGGGTCAACTAACTAGAGTACTTTAGCAAAGTGATAGAAAGATATTACTCATTACACGTGCATTCTATCCCTTAACCATCATGTAGTAGATGCTTTTTTGAGAAAATAAAGCCATATTAGAAACAGCAATAGCCAGAAGAATAAAAAACAAACAGGATAATTCTGCTTTAAAAATATATATAACATTTTCAGATTATAGAAATAATATGTCAATGTAAGAAAATTCTGAAAGAGATCATTTTTAACAAGAAAAAATTTTAATTACAGCATTCATAGTACATTGGTAATACATTAGGTAAACTTCTGGTTCCCTATACATATAAATATATGTGCATATACATTTTGGACATATATTTGTATGTATGCATTTTTGAAAGGTTTTATGTATGACATGTATACATATATATAAAAATTTGCATTATAGCAAGACTTCTTCCTTGATCTATAATGTGTACCTTTTAATTCATTTGTACGGATACACTATAATTAACTGAACTGCTAATATTGGACTGCTAATAATGCTAGAGTGCAGATCCTGTTGTATTATTTTGTTTATTTTTTATTATTAGAATAAGGTTCAAAGTACTCAGAAAGAAAATGGACAATTTTATGTTTTTGAAACTGAGTACCATATTTCTTACCAGAAAGGTTCTAGCAGTTTACATTCCAATAGCAAGACATTACAGTTCCATTTTCAGTACAACCATGCCAAAAATAGGTATTATAATTTGTTTTCTAATATAATCATTGAAAAGTACAAACTGCTTTAATTTGTATGTTTGGAAACTAGTTACTTTAATGTCAAAATTTAGAGATTTTTATTTCTTCCCTTATGAATTGCCTTTTACAATTTTGATCAGGTTTTTGTCATTTTCTTATTAATTTATAAAACAGCTCTTTATATGAAAGACACTGATATTTATCATATATGGTATATAAATTTTCTAGATTTTTTTTGTTTCTTTTCATCAATTTTTATAACATCCTGAAGAAAGAATTTTAAAGTTGTAGCTGTCAAATTTTATTAATTAATTGGCTGTTAGGTTGAGAAAATTAGATAAAAAATTAATTGTACTTACCTCTACTTTCTTACAGTTTCACCTTTGGCACTTAAATATTTTATCCATTTAAACAATATTTTGCTGTAAAGCCTCAGATGATTTTCTAAAATAATTAAATAATTGCCCAGGTCCAGTTATTGATGAATCCTTCCTTTTAAATGTTAGATTTAGAGGTTTGGAGTTAAGATGGTGGAGCATTAGGGGACCCCTTATTCAGATGGTCCCCTGTGTCGAGTTGGATAGGTACCAGACCAGCCTGGACATCCACGGAATCAGCCTGAGATGCAGGAAGATACATCTGGATCTCTACAAATGGACATCTCCAGCACTGAGTATTGAGGTACGAACTGGGGAGCTGTGAAACCGCACACAGATATTGGAAGATAAACAGAAGGGGGAGGGAGCCGCCACGTTCGGGCACCGGGAAGCAGTAGCCGCTTGCACAGAGGAGCTGGCTGACTCACAGACCGGCACCCGCTGAGACCGTGAGCCAGGAAACACACGACCAGACTGAAAAACGGAGCTCTGGTGTGCTCATTGGAACCAGACTGAGACTGGGAGCTCCGGAGCACCGGCAGGGGCTGCTTGCGGCTGGCGGCTGGCGGTGTTAGAAACACAAAAGACAGAGACGCGCTGGCCCTGGAATTGAGGGCTGGGACGCCGGGTGTGGGGCGCACATCCCAGGATGCTTCAGGGTTGAGCAGCACTAACAGAAACAGAATTAAAGTGTCCAGAACATCAGTGGAGAATGGTCCACGATCCCTCTGTTCTGAGACAGAGGCTGAGATTCGGCCACTGCTGCTCTGGGGCTCAGAAGAGGCACAGCAAACCACCAGGGAAAGCTGCCAGAGAACAAAAGCCTGGAAATACCAGCTCACAGCGTGCCCATCCCCATCCCCTCCTGCAGGGGACACGGAGACTCTACCCATACAGGGTTGCCTGAGTATCGGCATGGAAAGCCCCTCCCCCAGAAGGCAGCCTGAAAAATCAAGAAGCCCACATCCCTAAGATCCCTATAAAACAAGGGCACATGGCCTGGGTCCCGGTCAATAGTTTGGGTACTGGACAACCCCGCAACCTCTCCTCATCAGAATCATGAAAAGGAGAAATTCCCCCCAGCAAAGAAAAGACAGTGAGTCTGTGGCCTCTGCCACAGAACTAATGGATATGGATGTAACCAAATTATCAGAAATGGAATTCAGAGTAACAATGTTCAAGATGACGTGTAGACTTGAAAAAAGTATTAACTAAAATGTAATGAGAATATAGAATCTCTAAGGGTGGAAATGAGAGCGAATTTGGCAGAAATTAAAAATTCTATGAGCCAAATGCAGTCAAAACTAGAGGCTCTGACGGCCAGGATGAATGAGGCAGAAGAAGGTATCAGCGAATTGGAGGATGGGTTAGTAAAAGACAAAGCTAAAATAGAATCTGGACTTAAAAAAAAATCCACGCTCAAGAATGTAGGTTACGGGACATTACCGACTCAATGAAACGTTCCAATGTCAGAATCATCGGCATCCCTGAGGGGGTGGAGAAAAACAGAGGTCTAGAAGAGATATTTGAACAAATTGTAGCTGAAAACTTCCCTAATCTAGCAAGGGAAACAAACATTCGTGTCCAAGAGGCAGAGAGGACCCATCCCAAGCTCAACCACGACAAACCTATGCCACGTTGCGTCATAGTGTATTTTGCAATTATTAGATCCAAGGATACAGTATTGAAAGCAGCCAGGGCAAAGAAATTTCTCACATATCAAGGCAAAGGTATCAGAATTACGTCAGACCTGTCTACACAGACCTGGAATGAGAGAAAGGGTTGGGGGGGCATTTTTAAAGCTCTTTCAGAGAAAAACATGCAGCCAAGGAACCTTTATCCAGGAAGGATAAAGGATATTGTCATTCAGAATTGATGGAGAAATAAAGACCTTCCAGAATCACCAGTCATTGACCAATTTTGTAACCATGAAACCAGCCCTACAGGAGATATTAAAGTGGGTTCTATAAAAGTAAAAAGGCCCCAAGAGTGATACAGAACAGAAAGTCACAATCTATAGAAACAAAGACATTACTGGCAACATGGCATCATTAAAATCATATCTCTCAATAATCAGTCTCAATGTAAATGGCCTAAATGCTCTCATAAAATGCCACAGGGTTGCAGATTAGATAAAAAGACATGACCCATCCATTTGCTGTCTACAAGAGACTCATTTTGAACCTAAAGATACATCCAGACTGAAAGAAAAGGGATGGAATACCATCTTTCATGCCAATGGACCTCAAAAGAAACCTGGGGTAGCAATTCTCATATCAGACAGATTGGATTTTAAACTAAAGACTATAGTTAGAGACACAGAAGGGCACCATATTATTCTTAAAGGATGTATCCAACAAGCGGATATGACAATTATAAATATATATGCCCCCAACAGGGGAGCAGCAAGATACACAAGCCAACTCTTAACCAGAATAAAGAGACATATAGATAAAAATACATTAAGAGTAGGGGACCTCAACACTCCACTATCAGAAATAGACAGAACACCCATGCAAAAAATCTACAAAGAAACAAGGGCTTTGAATGCCATACTCGACGAGTTGGACCTCATAGATATATATAGAACACTACACCCCAGAACCAAAGAATACTCATTCTATTCTAATGACCATGGAACATTCTCAAGAATAGACCATGTTCTGGGACACAAAAAAGGTCTCAACCAATACCAAAAGACTGAAATCCTTCCCTGCATATTCTCAGACCACAACGCTCTGAAATTGGAACTCAGCCACAAGGAAAAATTTGGAAGAAACTCAAACACTTGGAGACTAAGAACCATCCTGCTCAGAAATGACTCGATAAACCAGGAAATCAAAAATCAATTTAAACAATTTATGGAGACCAAAGAGAATGAAAACACAATGGTCCAAAACCTATGGGATACTGCAAAGGCAGTCCTAAGGGGGAAATACATAGCCATCCAAGCCTCACTCAAAAGAATAGAAAAATCTAAAATGCAGTTTTTATATTCTCACCTCAAGAAGCTGGAACAGCAACAGAGGGACAGGCCTAATCCACGCACGAGGAAGCAGTTGACCAAGATGAGAGCAGAAATCAATGAATTAGAAACCAGGAGTACAGTAGAGCAGATCAACAGAACTAGAAGCTGGTTCTTTGAGAGAATCAATAAAATTGACAGACCACTGGCAAGACTTATCCAAAAGAATAGAGAAAGGACCCAAATTAATAAAATTATGAATGAAAAAGGAGAGGTCACAACCAACACCAATGAAATTGGAAGGATTATTAGAAACTTTTATCAACAGCTTTATGCCAATAAATCAAGCAATCTGAAAGAGATGGCGGCCTTTCTGGAAACCTATAAACTGCAAAGACTGAAACAGGAAGAAATTGATTTTTTTAAACAGGCCAATTAATTATGAAGAGATTGAGTCAGTGATAAACAACCTTCCAAATAACAAAACTCCAGGCCCGGATGGTTTTCCTGGGGAATTCTACCAAACATTCAAAGAAGAAATAATACCTATTCTCCTAAAGCTATTTCAAAAAATAGAAACAGAAGGAAAGCTACCAAACTCATTCTATGAGGCCAATATTACCTTGATCCCCAAACCAGGCAAAGACCCCAAGAACAAGGAGAATTACAGACCGATTTCCCTAATGAATATGGAGCCAAAATCCTCAACAAGATCCTGGCTAATAGAATCCAACAGTACATTAAAAGGATAATCCATCATGACCAAGTGGGATTCATCCCTGGGATGCAAGGGTGGTTCAACATTCGCAAATCTATCAGTGTCTTAGATTTTATCCAGAAAGAAAAATTCAAAAATCATATGATTCTCTCAATAGATGCAGAAAAAGCATTTGACAAAATACAGCATCCTTTCCTGATTAAAACCCTTCAGAGTGTAGGGATAGAGGGTACATTCCTCAATCTCATAAAAACCATCTATGAAAAGCCTACAGCAAATATCATTCTCAATGGGGAAAAGCTGAAGCCTTTCCCTTAAGATCAGGAACACGACAAGGATGCCCACTCTCGCCACTATTATTCAACATAGTACTAGAAGTCCTTGCAACAGCAATCAGACAACAAAAAGGGATAAAAGGTATCCAAATTGGCAAAGAAGAAGTCAAAATGTCTCTCTTCGCAGATGACATGATACTCTATATGGAAAACCCAAAAGAATCCATGCCCAAACTATTAGAAGTTATAGAGCAATTCAGTAACGTGGCAGGATACAAAATCAATGCTCAGAAATCAGTTGCATTTCTATACACAAATAATGAGACTGAAGAAAGAGAAATTAGGGAATCCATCCCATTTGCAATAGCACCAAAAACCACAGGTTACCTTGGAATTAACTTAACCAGAGACGTAAAGGACCTATATTCTAGAAACTATAAATCACTCTTGAAAGACATTGAGGAAGACACAAAAAGATGGAAAAATATTCCATGCTCATGGATCAGAAGAATTAACGTTGTTAAAATGTCCATGGTACCCAGAGCAATCTACACTTTCAATGCTATCCCGATCAAAATACCAATGACATTTTCAAAGAACTGGAACAAATAGTCCTTAAATTTGTATGCAAACAGAAAAGGCCCCGAATTGCCAAGAAACTGTTGAAAAGGAAAAACAAAGCTGGGAGCATCACAATGACGGATTTCGAGCTGTACTACAAAGCTGTGATCACAAAGACAGCATGGTACTGGCACAAAAACAGACACACAGACCAATGGAACAGAATAGAGAACCCAGAAATGGACCCTCGGCTCTTTGGGCAACTAATCTGTGACAAAGCAGGAAAAAACATCCAGTGGAAAAAAAACAGTTTCTTCAATAAATGGTGCTGGGAAAATTGGACAGCTACATGCAAAAGAATGAAACTTGACCACTCTCTCACACCATACACAAAGATAAACTCCAAATGGATGAAAGACCTCGTTGTGAGACAGGAATCCATCAAAATCCTAGAGGAGAACATAGGCAGCAACCTCTACAACATCGGCCAAAGCAACCTTTTTCATGACACATCTCCAAAGGCAAGAGAAACAAAAGATAAAATGAACTTGTGGGACTTCATCAAGATAAAAAGCTTCTGCACAGCCAAGGAAACAGTCAAAAAAACTAAGAGGCAGCCCATGGAATGGGAGAATATATTTGCAAATGATGCTATAGATAAAAGACTGGTATCCAAGATCTACAAAGAACTTTTCAAACTCAATACGCGAGAAACAAATAAACAAATCATAAAATGGGCAGAAGATATGAACAGACACTTTTCCAATGAAGACATACAAATGGCTAACAGACACATGAAAAAATGTTCGAAATCATTAGCCATCAGGGAAATTCAAATCAAAACCACACTAAGATACCACCTTATGCCAGTTAGAATGGCAAAAATTGACAAGGCAAGAAACAACAATTGCTGGAGAGGATGTGGAGAAAGGGGATCCCTCCTACATTGTTGGTGGGAATGCAAGTTGGTACAGCCACTCTGGAAAACAGTGTGGAGGTCCCTTAAAAAGTTAAAAATTGAGCTACCCTATGACCCAGCCATTGCACTACTGGGTATTTACCTCAAATATACAGATGTAGTGAAGAGAAGGGCCATATGCACCCCAATGTTCATAGCAGCACTGTCCACAATAGCTAAATCGTGGAAGGAACCGAGATGCCCTTCAACAGATGACTGGATTAAGAAGTTGTGATCCGTATATACAATGGAATATTACTCAGCTATCAGAAACAACGATTTCTCAACATTTGCTGCAACATGGACAGCACTGGAGGAGATAATGCTAAGTGAAATAAGTCAAGCAGAGAAAGATAATTATCATATGATTTCTCTCATCTATGGAACATAAGAACTAGGAAGATCGGTAGGAGAAGAAAGGGATAAAGAAAGGGGGGGTAATCAGGAGGGGGAATGAAGCATGAGAGACTATGGACTCTGAGAAACAAACTGAGGGCTTCAGAGGGGAGGAGGTGGGGGAATGGGATAAACTGGTGATGGGTAGTAAGGAGGGCACGTATTGCATCGTGCACTGGGTGTTATACACAATTAATGAATCATTGAACTTTACATCAGAAACCAGGGATGTACTGTATGGTGACTAACATAATATAATAATAAATAAATAAATAAATAAATAAATACATAAATAAATAAATAAATGTTAGGTTTATAATACAAATATAAAATATTTGAACACTTTTTAGCCTGTTCCACTAGTTTGTCCATTTATTTAGAAATACTATATCATTTTAATTATTTCTCTATAATAATATATTAATGTCTAAAGAAAACATCCAACTCCTCATTAATCTTTTTCTCAGAATTGTCTTAACTCTTCTGAACCATATTTTTCCTCAGATGATCTTTAAAAATCACCTACCCAATTCTCAAAAATTTTATAGGATCATCCATTACATTGAATTTCATTGAAATCCCACCTATATATTTCTATAGTTTGTCAAGTTTTCTTTAATAAGTTTGAGAACAATTTTTTATATTTTCACTTTATATAGTTATGCACTTTTTTATTTGCTATATACCATGTATATGTATAGTTTTTATGTGTGTGTATTTATATTATGCAGACATAGTCAGATTACATATAAGAATATGTGTAGGGGCACCTGAGTAGCGCAGTCGTTAAAGCGTCTGCCTTCGGCTCAGGGCGTGATCCCGGCGTACCGGGATCGAGTCCCACATCGGGCTCCTCCACTATGAGCCTGCTTCTTCCTCTCCCACTCCCCCTGCTGTGTTCCCTCTCTCGCTGGCTGTCTCTCTGTCACTCTGTCACATAAATAAATAAAATCTTTAAAAAAAAAAAAAAAGAATATGTGTATATATAAAAGAATATATGTATGTATGTGTGTATCTATCTATTCCATTCTTGAATTAGTAATTTTTAGCATCTATGCATATAAAATTTTATCAAATAACTTTATTTTTGCGATGATAATGAAATTTGTCCCTATTAATATGTTGAGGTTTTTCATTATAATTATTTCTAAAATGTGCAGCTAGATTTAATTTGCTTTCACATTATTTAAGATTTGTCAGTTTTTGTAAGAGATTGTTTTACAGTTTTATTTTCATTTGTTTTGAGCTCTGGTATCTGCTTTATGTTAACTTTGTAGAATATTTTGTACATCTTCCTATTATCTTCATATTCTAGATGAGTTTACATTCCATAAGGAATATCTTTCACTTCAATCACTTCAAAATTTTTAAAGTACTCATTGGAAAAATCTTCTTACCCCAGACGTTTTCCTTTCTTTGCTATTTTTTTTAAACTATTTTCTCTAGTAGCTGAATAATTTTTTGAGGTAAATTTTTTTTTAAGATTTTATTTATTTATTTGACAGAGATAGAGACAGCCAGTGAGAGAGGGAACACAAGCAGGGGGAGTGGGAGAGGAAGAAGCAGGCTTCTAGCAGAGGAGCCTGATGTGGGGCTCGATCCCAGAATGCTGGGATCACGCTCTGAGCCGAAGGCAGATGCTTAACGACTGAGCCACCCAGGTGCCCCTGAGGTAAATTTTTTTAACTTGAATTTAAAAGGAAAGCTTGGTATATTAGCTTGGTACAAATATTTTGAGACACATTTGAGGTTGTGTGTGTATTTAAAATTTAGTCTGTTTGTGTGTATTTTAAATCTTTTATCTTCCCTTGTTTGTCAAGGATTTAATTATTTGAATACAGAGTATAAAACAAAACAAAAATTCAACTGCTTTACCACTAGTGTCACTCAAAAGCATATTTCTACTGCCTTCTTCAATATTCCATCAAAATATTCCAAATTACTTTGCATAGAATATTTTACTTATACCTTGCTGTGGCTGTTTTTGATTTTTTAGCATATACTTTTGCTTTATTTTTTTTTACACAATTTATTTTAAAAAGTCAACTCTGCTTCAAAACTGTTTTGTAACAATGTTATTTCCTATTTTAGAATTGTTTTAAATCACATACAAAGAAAATTTTATTCTTTGCAATAGCATTATCCCATTTTAAAGAAATCATGTTATATGGATATTCACTTGGAAGTTTTGGTATTTCAATGGAAATAGATGTAGAGAACAACCCCAGAGAGAAAATGTTTTTGCTGACACATATCAAATAAGAAGGAAGGCAAGAACAAAACAAGAATAATCCTTTCTTGATCAAAACAGAACTGTGAGAACAACAACAAAAAAAAGCCATTTTAAGTCAGCAAAAGAATGTGGAAAACAAAAGTTGCTTCTATGATTTATCTGTAAAAAGTGAATACTCACTTCCAGAATGATCAGCCAACCGGTATACTGTACATGTAAATTCTCTTCCTGCAAGCATAGAGCAGTGCCATGTAATGGTTAGCAAGGTGGTCCACTTACATGTGTCAATTCTAGCCAGTCTCTGCCATTGCACGCTTTTCCCTGACAATAAAATGGTACCATTGTTGCTTAAATTGCTTATTCTGCTTTTCATGGAAATTTCCTATTAATCCATAGTTATGATAAAATTGTTATTTTATATTATAAAATAGTTTTATTGGGACTTATTTATTTATTTTAAAAGATTTTATTTATTTACTTGAGAAAGAGAGAATGAGTAGGGGGGTGGGCAAAGGGAGGGGGAGAGGCAGGCTTCCCACCTAGTAGGGAACCCTAGGCCAGGCTTCATGAACAGAACCAAAGGCAGATGTTTAAAGACTGAGCCACCCAGGTGCCCCAGATTCATTTCTGAAAAGATTTGACACATCTTATATTGTGGACTCTTGCTACCCTATTCTGTACCTCTACATTGAAACTTCGCTTTCTTCATATACAATATTCATATTTTCATATGTATCTAAGGAATTTCTTGCTCATTCTTTTTTTTTAAGATCTTATTTATTTATTTCAGAGAGAGAGGGAGAGCGAGCACGAGAGAGAGGGAAGGGGGTGGGGAGTGGGAGAGGGAAAAGCAGAGAGAGAGGGAAAGTGGGCTCCCACATGATCAGGGAGCTTGATGGGGGGGCTTGATCCCAGGACCCTGGGATCATGAGGTGAAGGCAGATGCTTAACCAGCTGAACCACTTAGATGCCACCGTTCTTATTCATTCTTTTTTTTATAATAATATTTTTTTATTATATTATGTTAGTCACCATACAGTTCTTATTCATTCTTAAGTGAATCTGTTGTTGGGGTTAATGTAGAGCATGAAATCATCCGTTAATACCTGGCTTGCCACAATGTAGCCTGGAGGCTGCTGGGGGCCATGGAAGGTTTCAGAGAAGGGAGAAGGGCGTAAGCCTTTGGAATGTCAAGGCCTCCGTGACCACTCTGCTGCAGGAATGGGGGGGGGGGGGTTGGGGGGGGTGTCTTCCCGGAAGCTTTCTTAGCCCAAACCTTTGCCCTGGGATCTAAGAGATATATGTTTTGTCCCCTTAGGCTATGTTTAGCCGAACTTGTAAAACACGCTGATTAGCATATCGTATCTTTCCTGTAATCCTCCGCTCCCAGTTCCAATCAGACCCCCTGTCACACATCGTTTGCTTGAGAAACTGTGATAAAGATTCATGATTATCCTGAGGAACCAATAAAAGCAGGAGCAAAGAAGAGCGAAGGGTCTTTGTGTCTGAGCGTGGCCCCCTAGCCTTCTCCTCTCTTTCACAGCAAAGTCTGGAGTAATCTTTGATCCGCGCGTACAGAACTGCTCGCCATTCCCGGCAAATCTACGCGAAGGAGTCAGTGTCCGCTTGCTTCTCAGGTGTTTGGGTAATACCCCAATGTGAACGACGGACTATAACCTACATGTCTGGCCGTTTTACGATTATTCTAGATTTTAAATCATGGCTGTGGTGTGGATTATTTTAAACTACGGATGCAGGCAGGACAGAGTAAATCAGTGAATACAACAGTCACCCCTCAACCCTGGGGAGTTCCAAGACCCTAGTGGATGCCTAAACTGCAGATAGTATTGAATCCTATATATACTTTCCTTTTTCCTATGCACACATACCTATGATAAAATTTAATTTATAAACTAGGCACAGTAAGGGTTGCAATAATAATAAAATAAAATAGAACAACTTTAATAAATAAAATAATAAAATAAAATAGAACAATTATAACAATGTACTGGAATACAGATTATGTGAATGTGGTCTCTCTCAAAATATCTTATTTTACTGTACTTACCCTTCTTGTCATGACGTGGATGATAAAATGCCTACGTGACGAGATGCGGTGAGGTAAATGATACAGACGTTGTGACTTAGCCAGTGTTAGGCTACTGTCGACCTTCTGACCCGAGAAGCGTCTGCTTCTGGACCTCCGGTTGAGGTGGGGAGACTGAAACGCGGGAAACTGAAAAGGCGGGAAACTGGGACCTGAGGGAGTCTGAAATGAGCAGGAAACAGAAGCCGCAGGGGGCGAAACCGAGGATACGGTAGGACTCTTATATTCTTACTCTATTTTAGAGAGCTTTTAATTTAACACAGAAGTTTGCTGAGATTCCGCCCATGTTTCCTATTTTGAATGTCAAATGTGATAAATCTTCAAAGCTTTCCATTTGGTTTTCTCTTTGCGTTTAAGAAATATAAGAACCTGAGGTGCTTAAATGGCTCGGTGGGTTATGTCAGACTCTTGGTTTTAGCTCAGGTCATGATCTCAGGGTTGTAAGATCCATCCCTCTCCCTCTGCCCTTCCCCTTCCCTGCCCTCTCTCTCTCTTTAAGAGAAAAGAAAAGAAAAAAAGAAAAGAAAAGAAAGGAAAGGAAAGGAAAGGAAAGGAAAGGAAAGGAAAGGAAAGGAAAAGAAAAGAAAAAGAAGTGTAGAACCTGGAAAAGAAAAAAATTAAAGAAAAACCGGCATTCTATTTTTAATCCTCCAGATTAAATCAATGCTAAACCTTCTTTCTTGTGAGTTTAGATGCATAATATGTAGCACACTAGTATCATTTATTATCAACCCACCACAGTTTTAAAAGTGAAAAGGAATGCTTTAATAATCACCCTAAGATTATCCCAGGCAAACCAGAAAATGTGTTTACCTCAAAATATGCTTTTCTTTTTAAAAACTTAATTTAGTCCCTTTTTTATGAAATACTCTAAAAATGATGAAAATGGTCCTGGAAAATATTACATGATCTTACTGTTTTCTTTCCTTGTTTTTTAAATTTCTCATTTGTTTGCAACCTCTGCTTTCTTAACATTTTGTTGTTGTTGTTGTTGTTGTTGTTGTTGTTGTTCTTGGACTACCTCATAATGTTTTAGATGCATAAAATACAGAGAATTATAAGTAAAACTAGTTATTTTGAGATGCAGGCATTAAAATATTAGAAAATAAATTTAGTATAGTAATATATGTGTTGCATTATTAATGCACAATATTACAGTATCTAGTAGGTAGTCTATCTAGTATAATTTTGAAGTAGTTATAAGTATAACAGTATTTTCAGTTACATGTTACAGAAAAATATAATCTTAATTGGTAACAAAATCACAGCTACTGCTAATATTATCGAAATATGTTTTCTCAATTATAAAGAAAGCAGCCTAACTTTCAATTAGAGATTAGTGAAAATATACGTTTCTTCCCTGCAAACCCAAATACTAAATGAGTGAACACAACTTAAGGACACTCGGCTCAGAATAACTGCAAGAGAGCTAAATGGTAAAAGAAACTATTTTCCCAACTGGTTCTAACAATTGTAGTGGCCTTATAATTTAACCTTTCTATAACTTGTATCTCTGCTTTTCAGAATCACAGAAAAATAAGCAAAAATTACATATATATGAATTTTCTCCAATATTTACTAAGATATCAGACTTATAGCAGTGCTTGAGAACTACGTAATTCTGGAAATTAATTATCAAAGTTGCCCGAATAACTTAATTGTCACCTCTTGTTCTTAGATATAGTACCCCTTATTTACTACACTGTGATGAAGTGGATATGATTTTTTTTCTTATTCTTTGTTTTTCTTAATAATCTACAGCTATTATAAAAAGCAGTTAATAATAGAATTCAGATCTATATCAATCAGTGCTTCAAGCTTTCAAAATATGGCACAGTTCTCTGAATTTAAATGACGTGTGTTAAACTTTGCTCTAATTAGTGAAGCTGAACCATTTAAGTCAAATGGTGATGAGCTACAGTGGATCAACTTTGGAAAAGGTCACCTTTCAAATAAAAGTACCCTGGCACTTCTAGTAGGATTTCTTTAAGGTCAAAGATGCTCTGGCTTATTTTCACAAATGTTTTCAATACAATTAAGAGATGGACAAATTTTTTCACCTAATCAATTTTCTCAGTTTGTTTTCAAATACAATTAAACCTCTTCAATCTATCAGCTTTTTAAGAAGTAAAATGATGAAAATTCACTTGAATGATTCTTTACACAATGCAATGAATGGAGAAGTAATTTAATGGGATACCCTTTGCCTAACTATACAGGGCAAATGAGAGAAGAAGATTGTGGGCTAAAACAAATATATGAACAAATAAATGTTTCCTAGATGAAAAGAATGTACGTGGTAGTATCTGGTGTTTCAAACGAGCTTTAATATATGCTACCTATATAGAAAGGTAAAAATCAAAGGAAGGCAACAACAAAAATACTTTGACTAGTAATCACTATTTCTCAAGAACCTAGAAGACATTACCTCTATGCAGCCAATGGAACAAACTGTAAAGCCCACTTTATGTGCCTTATGTTATTAGAAACAGAAAACTGTGCTTATTTAATGGAAAGTAGAATATGTCTTTTTATTTTGCCTCCTATTAGTGGGTTTAGCCATCTAAGCTTTTAACCAACAGGTTAGCCTTCATTTTTTTTTTTTTTCAAAGAATTTAGAGGGCTATTCAACATCTGCTGGCCCCGATCAGAAGCCATCTTTTCCTGTTCAGTCTAGGGAGTTGACTGGATGGCCAACACAACCACAGAGAAGTCAAAGAAACAGCTGGCTTGGTTTTCAGGAACAAGGAGCTTGGGATTCAAACACCAACAAGACCACCTTTCCATCTCTGTCTCTGATTCTCTTTGCTTACCGTATTTCTTCTTTTAGACTGGCATCATCCTAAAGGTAGATCCAATGTCTGAAAACATAAGACTTTGCACTTCCCATAGTTTATGATTCACATTTTTGCCACCAGGTAATTTAACATTATCTTTCGACACTGTTCTAGCCCAAAATCTTCTGAGGAAGGACTCAGGTTAGACTAGCTTTGGTCAGGAACCTATTGCTGTGCAAATCAATTCCAGCCAGCTAGACAAAGCTCCACAAATGGCATCTCTCTCAGAAAGACATGGCTCAAGTGTAGAAAGAAGCAGTTGTCAAAAATAAAAGGTTGTCCTTATTTTTTTTTTTTTAAGATTTTTTTTTAATTTATTCGACAGAGATAGAGACAGCCAGCGAGAGTGGGAACACAAGCAGGGGGAGTGGGAGAGGAAGAAGCAGGCTCATAGCGGAGGAGCCTGATGTGGGGCTCGATCCCATAACGCTGGGATCACGCCCTGAGCCGAAGGCAGACGCTGAACCGCTGTGCCACCCAGGCGCCCCAAAAGGTTGTCCTTAAATAGGTGAACAGTGCTTCAGAAGATAATACATGCCCACTGTAAGATATGCAATGTAAAAAAAATGATTTAATAGTGGTAATTTGGGATTTTTTTTAAAAAGCAGATTATTATATATTATCAAAAAACCAAGAGAAGGGAATAGGAACATAAAGGTCTACCAACTTTTATTCTATATAATGAAGTAAATAAAAAATAATTAAATTAGCAAAATAATATAGGTTAAGACTTTTTAAAAATAAAAAAACTAAGATAATAGATAGTTTTAATAAACTAAGTTCTATTTATAACTTTCTTGCTTGTAAGAGACACAACTACAATAAAATAAATAAATGTTAAAAATGAAATGATGGACAGAGATTTATCAAACGCATTTCAACATGAAGAAAGCAAAAGTAGGAATACTATTTTAGAAAAAGTAGAATTCAAGAGAAAATAAGTTCAATAGTTGAAAAGATTTTAGTGATTGTATACCATACAAAGGTAGAATGCATCATATAACATATAAGGAACTTCACGTGCCAAATAAAAATGCATCAAATTATGTACAATAAAAACTCTTAGAAAGCAAAAAAGATATTAATAGAAACAGTAAGAGATTTAACTATACCTCAATAAACCTTTGGCATAAGATGAATATAATACAGACATAAAGAATATAAATAATATGGTACACCTGGAAAAAAATATAGTAAACTCAGAAATCGGTATTCCACAAAACTAAAACTTTTCAAGTAGCTACAATCTAAAAAGAGTGAGTGGCACATTAGGCCACTAGAGCAACATTAGTAACTTTCTAAAAAAAAAAATCATATGATATTTGATCCTGGGTGACTTTGTCATTAAGTGTCTTGACTCGATTTCAGCTCAGGTTGTGATCTCACATTCTTAAGATCAAGGGTGTGGAACCTGCTTAAGATTATCTCTTTCCCCTCTCCCTACGCCCCTCCCCACCCTGCACACACTCTCTCTTTTTCTCTTAAAAAAAAAAAATCACATGAACGTTAATATATCCATGATGCAATAAACCAGAAACCAATTGCAGAGGGTGAAGAAAACATAGCCATTAAAGTTTAGAGATAAAATATCTTAAATGCTACTGTACTAAGTAAAACTCTAAATTATGACTCCAGACTTTTACAAAATAACTAAAATTAGGATACTATGTTAGATCTCATGGGAGATGAAAACAGCATACTCAAAATGAAGACCTTCAGTATTCTTATTTTAAAAGGAAATAAAAAGTTAACTGAATATGAAACTCAATAACTGAGAAAAAGAAGACAAATTTAAATAAAGGGGGAAATAATAGAAATCCCAGAGGAAATCAGTAGATGATAAAGTAGAGACAGAGTACAAATAAAAAATGAATACAAGAGCTTGTACTTTTAAAAAATGAGTGATAACCACAACCAATCCTAAATAAAAGAGAAACCCAAGAAAACAAAATTAGGAATGAGATAAATAATAAAATAAGCAATATAAGATGATAGCATTTAAAAGAGCATACGAGGTGAAAATTATGTCAGTAATTCTCAAGGCATGGTTCTTAACCCTGCAGTTTAGGACTTCTGGAATATTATTTGGAGATGCAGATGTTTAGGCCTATCTGAGTTACTGGATCAGAATGTTTAGAGAATGAGCAAGGAATCTAATTGCTATCAAGTAAATTTTATTCACATTAATATTTGAGAATTATTCCTCTCTACTAATAAATACTTAAATTCTTACTTGTTTGTCTCTGAAAAATTACATTATCAAAATTGACAATAGTAATAATGGTTAAAATATGAAAAATGTGCAAAAAATTATCTTTACAAAAGATGTCTGAATCACATGCCCTTAGAAGTGATAAAATGTTGAATAAATAAATCATTAACTGCTCCAGAGCATAAAAAAGAGGGAAGGCACCCAAGTCAAGTTACAAAGAAGTAGTAGATATGAAAGATATAGATATCCAAGCAGGGTAAAAACGTCATACCAAGCAACTTCAGAGACCAAGTTCATTTTAGACTTTAACACAAGAATCCGGGGTGCCTGGGTGGCTCAGTCAGTTAAACATCTGCCTTCAACTCAGGTCATGATCCTGGAGGACTGGGATCAAGCCCTGCATTGGGCTCCCTGCTTTGAGGGGAGTCTGCTTCTCCCTCGACCTCTACTGCTCCCCCTGCTTGTGTTCGCTCACTCTTTCTGTCAAATAAATAAAAAAAAATCTTTAAAAAAAAAAAAGACTTTAACGCAAGAATTCTAAATTTTTTTTTTGTTTTTTAATTTTTTTTAAGATTTACTTATTTATTTGAGAGAGAGAGAGAGAGAGCAAGTGGGGGAGGAGCAGGGGGGAGGGAGAGAGAGAATCCCAAGCAGACTCCCTGTGGAGCCTGGAGCCTGATGTGGGGCTCAAACTCATGACCCTGAGATCATGGCCTGAGCCAAAACCAAGAGTCAGATGTTCAACCTGAGCCACCCAGGTGCCTGAAGAATTCTAAATTCTTAAGAAATAAAATTCAAGAGCACATTAAAGGAATTATCCATGACAATAATATGGGTCTTGAAAAAACTGATAATTTAATAGAATAAAATATATCATTTTAATTTATTACATGAACATATTGATTAAAAATGTCAACACTTCCACACATCACCATGGGCTCATCAGGACAAGTGCACTCCTTAATTTCCATCACTTATTTACCCATCCTCCCATGTTCCTCCCCTCTGGTACCCATCAGTTTGTTCTCTATAATTAAGGGTCTGTTTCTTGATATGTCTCTATCTCTCTCTCTTTCCCTTTGTTCCTTTGTTTTGTTTCTTAAATTCCACATATGAGTGAACTCATATAGTATATGCCTTTCTCTGACTATTTCACTCTCTAGCTCCATCCATATCACTACAAACATCAAGATTTCATTCTTCTTATGGTTGAATAATATTCCATTGTATGTATATATACCACATCTTCTTTATCCATTTATCAGTCAAAGGACATGGGCGGCCTCCGTATCTTGGCCATTGTAAATAATGCTGCTATAAACATAGGGGTGCAAGTATCCCTTTGAATTAGTGTTTTTGTATTCTTCGGGTAAATACCCAGTGGTGCAATTGCTGGATCAAGGTATCTATTTTTAACTTTTTGAAGAACCTCCATACTGTTTTCCAGAGTGGCTGCACCAGTTTGCATTCTCAACAGTGCACAAATATTTCTTTTTCTCCACATCCTTGCCAACACCTGTTGTTTCTTGTGTTGTTAGTTTTAGCTATTCTAATAGGTACGAGGCGATATCTCATTGTAGCTTTGACTTGTGTTTCCCTGATACCGAATGATGTTGAGCATCTTTTCATGTGTTTGTTGGCCATCAGGATGTCTTCCTTGAAAAACATGTCTGTTCATGTCTTCTGTCCATTTCTTAACTGTATTATTTGTTTTTTTAGGTGTTGAGTTTGATAAGTTCTTTTTATATTTTAGATATTAACCCTTCATCAGCTATGTCATCTATAAATATCTTCTCCCATACTGTAGGCTGTCTTTTACGTTTTTTGCTTGTTTCCTTCACTCCTTCACTGTGTAGAAGCTTTTTTTTTTTTTTTTTTTTTTTTTGGCTTTTCTTTCCCTTGCCTCAGGAGAAGTATCTAGAAAAAAACTGCTACAACCAATGTCAAAGAGGTTGCTGCCTGTGTTCTTCTCTAGGATTTTGATGGTTTCAGGTCTCACATTTAGGGCTTTCATCCATTGTGAATTTACTTTTGTGTTTGCTGTAATGAAGTGGTCTGTTTCATTCGTTTGCAAGTTGCTGTCTAGTTTTCCCAACACCATTTGTTGAAGAGACCGTCTTTTTCCCATTGGTATTCTTTCCCACTTTGCTGGAGATTAATTTACCATATAGTTGTGGGTTTACTTCTGTGCTTTCTGTTCTGTTCCATTGATCTATGTGTCTATTTTGTGCCAGTAGAAAAGCATAAAAACCCGCAAAGAAATTACATGAATGAGACATTGATGTATGAAAATTTTTCAACTTGAATAATGATCAAAGTATTACCTATTTTTAAAAAGATGATAAAGCTATTAAAACATGAAAATAAACAAGTATCACTGTCTAACTGGCAAGGACTCTGAAGATGATGAATGTTAAAGGCCTGCCATAACCACCCCAAACACAAGCTTGAAAGAAGGATATGACAATTCTGAAGTAGCGTGTTGTCATAACATAGCAATCATCTTATTAGACACCAACTCAGCAAGACTCAGTTGGAAGTGGGTACCTGGTGGAATCTGTCATTGGGAATGGTGATAGTGTAGATTTGGCATTCTGTCTCCAGCATCAGTGGGCTGCACATGTGCTGTGCTGAGCTGCCTCCATGGTGGGTTCTCTGCTGCAGCAACCCCTGTGGTATCATTGGGGAATTGTTCCTCTCTCCAGAGTCTCTGAGATTGATTCTCAGTCACTTTTTATTGAAAACGACCTTGAGTGAATTCTATTTGTTGCAACACTAAGAACCTTGATGGGCTCGGAAGTGGATGCTAGTTTTTGTTGCAGACAACTGATACTTTAAAGGAATAAACCTGGGGTTACTTTTCTGGCTTGGTTTATTCTGAGGTAGTAAGATTATAATTTATACTATAAATTTATAACAGACTCTGGCCCAACATATAACTCATTTATTATCAACTATGATCATCTGGCATTAAGTTTCCATTGATGGCAGGACTTTGAAGAACCCAAGGTCCATTTCTATAAGACAATATGATGAGCATGAGGACTATGAGATGGACCAATGGCTTCTAATTGCACTAGAATCCTACAAAAATAAAATTCAACATTCTAAATTTTTATTCAGGACAGAGTCAGAAAATCAGGGATTTTCAGTGACTGCTCTAAATGAATTTCTTATCATTTGCAGCCACAGGGCTGAAAGTGCCAAAAAAAAAAAAAAAAAAAAAAAAGAGTTAGCATACAACCCTATGGCTTGACAATTTACAGCATCAGCTGAATTGCAAGTTTGCCAAATCTCTTATGTAAATGTTAAAAATGATTAGGGCACCAAGAATTGGAATTAGGACTCATGGAAAGATATACATGGTTTAAAGTAGTGGTTTTCAACTGGAAGGGTTACAACTCAAAGGCTTCCATAAGCATGTAGAGGTACTTTTACTTGGGATGCTACTGATACTTATCACTTAGGTACAGTGGTTTTAAATGCCCTAAAAAATGTGGGAAAACCCTGCACAGAGAGAATTGTCTCATCTAAGATGTCCATAGCATCCCAACTCCAGCAGAGCCTCCTTTGCCAGCAGACCTATCTTCTGGCCTCCTGGCAAATGTAGTTGTTCCAATCTTGCTTGAAGACTTTTTAACAGCCCTTGAAAAGTAGAACAGTCAAGCCACATTATCAGGAAAAATATTAGCAGTGGTTTAAAACAAAATAGAATTGTTTTCCTTTTCATTTCAAAACAGTCCAGAAATAGGTAATCCAGAACTTGGAATATGTCCTTCTGGTCCCAGGCTAGGATCCCAGGCTCCAACTACCTTTCTATGCCCTGTCTTTAGTGTAATGTATGCCCCACCTTTAGTGTACTGTCACATTGTCCTATCTAATTCTAGTCAGCAGGAGAGGAAGAAGGATGATGAAGAGTGAACCCTTCTTTCTTGAAGGAACTTCTTAGAAAGACCATGCAGCTTCTTTATGCCTCTCATTGGCAGGACTTGATCATAGGACAAGCCCAGATGCAATGGGGATTGGGAAAGGTGCTACTTTGCCGAGGTCACATGGTTGTTCATCTCAAAAGTGAGTTCTGAGATTAATGTGGAGAAGGAGAATGAATATGAATGTGGTGGTATACAGTTAACAAGTGCTTCCCCACAAGAGCAACCCAGTATTCTCCATGCCTTCTTGCAGGTTGTCCTGGATTATAGACTCTGGGATGAAAAGATGTAGGCACCAAGCAAAATTCAATATTTTGCTAATTCATATGAGTTAAGACTTGGAGAAAATGTGTTAGAATTAATTCCAAGTGTGCTCAATAAAGGGAGAGAAATATTGTTAAATCTGACTGAGTTTGCTGATATAAATATATTTACCAGAAAGTTTGGATTCAATATGCTAGCTGAGTACACAGAAGTAGTTTAAACTTGCTCAATTGTTTTACTGAAATATATACTTCATAGTGGACTAGATTAAGCAGGTTTGAGATGCAAGCAACTCCTTTTTACTAACGATAAAGGAATCTAAATGTTGATGGAGGAAAAAACTTATGTAAATTTATTATGTGAAAAAACTGTCATTTTGAAACTAAGAGTACTAATTAATGCTGAAATTGGTACCAGTAGTAATCCAGAAGATAACCTTTGCTATAATACCAAAAAGACATCAGATCTAGAGGTTTCTAAATCTTTGACAAGTGTTGTGGTGGGTAATTTTTGGAAGACAAGTGTACTGGTAGGAGTTACTGATATTAAAACGGGGCCCATAATTCCAAAAAGAATGAAGGAATTCTGCACTGGCAGAGACCAAGTTGTGCTATTTAACCAACAGACCACAAGTGGGCATACTTACTGTAACACACGGCAAAACAATTACCACTGAGTGGTAACAGAATGCTTATAGAGATTATTAAAATTATTAGTAATCATGAAATTTATAGGTCCAAATAAATACAGAGCCAATTGAGGTCTATGTGCTTTGCATAAGCAAATACAGTCTAAGTCTGATAACAGAGATGTAACATTAACACCGAAACAATAGAGTTACAACCACCTGCTAATGCAAGATCCAGGTCAGTTCAAGACTGAGAGTCTCTTCAATATGGTCAGAGAAAGACTTGCAATAATAGCATAGTCTATATGGCAAACTTTTCTCCTAGCCTTTTAAAACGTAACTTCTGTCCCGATAGTGAGGTAACTGTGAAATGGGAAAAAGGAAATACTGTATTTTTCCAAGGTGCTAGGACTCAATGATTAGTGCTCAAAGTAGGGACTGAAATGAGTTGTGTCATCTATCTGTTCAGTTATGTGAATCATGAGTAGGGAAAACCCTACCAAACTGGTGAAATGACATGTAAGAGGCATTTTTACGTAATGACAAGTTTAGAAGAAAGCAGATCAGAGTGCTGTACTTCTGGGCACTGTATGTACACTTAGACGAGAAGAGGAAAGGAGGGCAAAAGATGAGGTCAAATATTTTCTTAACAAGAGTTTTTCAGATTTTTTTAGGAAGTCAAGTCTTGTTCAGTTACTTCTGATTCTCATTAGCCGGACTGTATTACATTGTCTTAGCTGCAAAAAGGCTAGGAATTTGAGTACAGTCTGTCCAGCCTTTAGGAGAAACCAGCATGGCTGAATCTGGTTTAAATGGGTATTCAGAGAGCAAACCTTCCTGCTTCAGGTGGAAAATGAAGATTGATCAAATTCCATCTCATTTGGGGAGCAATGGGATCCCACACCCATCTTGTGTTATAACCCTGTTTCTGAGACTGTAGTATAAACAGATGAAGTTAGGAACTGGCATTTACTAATGAAGTAAACGCTATTATGGTAGAGCTAGCTAAGAAAAGCCTCTTGAGCTTTCCCTTCTGACCAAAATAATGAACCAAAAACAACATCAGATCTTTGGGGGAATCACCACCAGAGACTGAAAAAAGCAGGAGTGATGATTCCTGACAGATCAACATTTAACTTGACTAGCCTATGCAGACAGAACGCTGTTGGAGATCATATTTGATTATCATAAGCTTAATCAGGTGGTGAATCTAATTGCAGCTGCTGTTCCAGATGGGGACTCTTTCCTGGAGCAGATCACCATAGCTCCAAATATCTGTTATGTATTTATTGATCTGCTTTTTTTTTTTTTCATTTCACTTCTATCCCAATTATCAGAAAACCCCAGAAGTTATTTGCTTTCACATGGACAGCTGCACACATCTAGCATCCGACAGCAGGGCTCTGCCAGCTTATCATAACTGAATCACAATTTAGCACATAAGAACCTCAATTATCTTGCCATCTCCAAGGCATCATCCTGAATCTACTTAAGTGATGATATCGTGCTCAGATAAAATGGTAAAATGAAAAATGGAACTCTAGATGCCTTTGCGAGGCACCTGTAAGGAAGCAGAAGATAAATGGCACTAGTAACTTAAGTAACGCTAATGGCCCAAAAGCCCAAGACGATTGGAAGATCCCCTTTTTCTTAGCCCATACTCCCTGAAAAGGAAAGCCTGGTACATGCAAGTGGTTTGAGAAGTGATTCAGGAAACAGAAGCGAGAGACAAAGGAGAGTAAAACAGAAAAGAGGGAGAGCCAATTTATTGAGTCTGTCAATACCACCTGGACCTTCTGAGTTATGGACAATGTACCACAGATCCGTCTACCTAAGGGAAGGCAAGAGAATGATTTCTTCATAGCTCCATCCTCCATTGGTCAGTTTGTAATTCTAAATTGTAAATGCATGAAACCTGAACAGATTTCCAGAGGGTCCCATACCACATTATTAGAGTTGCCCCAGGACAGGAAATAAGAAATATATAGTACAGTTAGGCTTTCTGTGGAGCTATAAAATATGCTTCAAAATTGTCTGCTTGAGCATGTAATCTAGCATCGTGCAGCCCTAATTAGTTATAAGCTATAAGCTATTAATGTCCCATGGGACATTAATTCCTTTGCACTTCCCCATTGCACAAGCATATTTATGCCAAGTGAGTTTCTGCAGTTTTCCCACGCTAATGCATCAGAAGAGTGCCAGCTTAAGATTCAAGGTCTATGCAATGCAACTGAGGCAAGGGAGTGTTCTCTGCAACCGTTTCCCAGAGCAGTATCAGGAGCAAAAGTGGACTGAGAAAATGTGAGGTGGCTTAATTAAAGTTTTAGATAAACTCTCCAGAAAGCATTTGCTTTGCACACTCTAACTCAAAGTAGGAGACATGACATTTGGTAAAACCCTTTGGATTTTCAAGGTTACAAAAAATACATTTAGATGTCCTGTTGCAACCCATTTACTGAATGACCCTAAGGCTGCCAGTTTGACTAGGTCCTAAACACAAGAAGGATCTCTGGTATGACTGGTATGACTAAACCACAGATGGAATGTTCTTGAAATATCTATGTCAGATTGTGAAGCTGAAATTAATGACTCTTAAAAACCTCAGTAGGAAATTTATAGCAGATGTCTCTAAAGTTTGGAAGTAAATACTTTCCCCTTGAGAGACAGCTTTGCCTTGCTTCTGAACTCCAATAAAAACTGAATGCCTAACTCCAGGACTAAAGGCAACCATAAGTCTGAGCAGCCTTTGGTGGATTGGTTATTACACAATCAAGTCATAAAGTGTGGTCAACAGCAGCATACTGAGTGGATTTCATGTATAGGAGACTGAGGCAGATAGGTGTGCAACTAACTTTTTAAAAGCAAGTGTCTGCTACACATGCTGTGCCTACACTCCCACTGCCATACCTACCTCAACCCTTGGCTCAATCTCATGGAATTCCCTTTAACCGGATGCCTCGGAAGAAAATATTTGATACAGATTTCTAGCAGTATGCAATGACACTTGATGGAAGTAGATTTCTGTGGAGAAACAATCCCATTCACGTGACCCTGAAGGACACTGGACATAGGAAATCCTCATAGTAAGCAGAAATTCCAACCCAAATGTTCTTGCGATTCATTGATTCCTAGAAATGACTGATAGTTTGGTAAATGATCAAGAACTTAGAATGAACAAGATTAAAGGAGTGGAAACAAGGATGCTTGAGGACAGGTTATGTAAATAGAATGGATCTTTTTTTTTTCTTTTTTAATTAAGTTTTTTATTTTAATTCTAGTATAGTTAACATACAGTGCTATATTAGTTTCAGGTGCACAATATAGTGATTCAACAATTCCATACATTATAGCAAGTGCACTCCTTAATCCCCATCAACTATTTCAACCATCCCCCCACCCATCTCCCCTCTGGTAACCATGTTTGTTCTCTATAATTAAGAGTCTACTTTCTGTCTTTTTTGCTTGTTTGTTTTGTTTCTTAAATTCCACATATGAGTGAGATCCTATGGTATTTGTCTTTCTCTGACTGACTTATTTCGCTTAGCATAATATATTCTAGTTCCATTCATGTTGTTGCAAATGGCAAGATTTCATTCTTTTTATGGCTGAATAATATTCCTTCTTTTTTAAGTTGCAAAAATTATTAATATAAAGTTGTTCATATTATTCCCTTATTATCTTTTAGTGTCTGGGGAATATGTAGTGATATTCCTATTTCTTTTTTCTTTCTTTTCTTTTTTTTTTTTTTTTTGATGTAGTGTTCCATGATTCGTTATTTGTGTATAACACCCAGTGCACCCTGCAATACGTGCCCTCCTTACCACCCATCACCAGCCTATCCCAGTCCCCCACCCCCTTCCCCTCTGAAGCCCTCAGTTTGTTTCCCAGAGTCCATAGTCCCTCATGGTTCATTCCCCCTTCTATTTACCCCCCCCTTCATTCTTCCCTTCCTTCTCCTACCGATCTTCCTATTTCTTATGTTCCATAAATGAGTGAAACGATATGATAATTGTCTTTCTCTGCTTGACTTATTTCACTTAGCATAATCTCCTCCAGTCCCGTCCATGTTGCAGCAAATGTTGAGAACTCGTTCTTTCTGATGGCTGAGTAATATTCCATTGTATATATGGACCACAACTTCTTAATCCAGTCATCTGTTGAAGGGCATCTCGGCTCCTTCCACAATTTTGCTATTGTGGATAGTGCTGCTATGAACACTGGGGTGCATATGGCCCTTCTCTTCACTACGTCTGTATCTTTGGGGTAAATAACAGTAGTGCAATTGCTGGATCATAGGGTAGCTCAATTTTTAACTTTTTAGGGGACCTCCACACTGTTTTCCAAAGTGGCTGTACCAACTTACATTCCCACCAACAGTGTAAGAGGGATCCCCTTTCTCCACATCCTCTCCAACATTTGTTTTTTCCTGCCTTGTCAATTTTTGCCATTCTAACTGGCATAAGGTGGTATCTTAATGTGGTTTTGAAAAATTTGGAAGAAACCCAAACACTTGGAAACTAAGAACCGTCCTGCTCAAGAATGATTGGGTAAACCAGGGAATTCAGAAGGAGATTAAACAATTTTTGTAGACCAACGAAAATGAAAGCACATTGGTCCAAAACCTATGGGACACTGCAAAGGCAGTCCTAAGGGGAAAATACATAGCCATCCAAGCCTCACTCAAAAGAATAGAAAAATCTAAAATGCAGTTTTTATATTTTCACCTCAAGAAGCTGGAACTGGAACAGAAGAACAGGCCTAACCCATGCACGAGAAAGCAGCTGATCAAGATTAGAGATCAATGAATTAGAAGCCAGGAGCACAGTAGAGCAGATCAACAGAAGTAGAAGCTGGTTCTTTGAAAGAAAAAATAAGATCGATAAGCCAGTGGCCAGACTTATTCAAAAGAATAGAGAAAGGACCCAAATTAATAAAGTTATGAATCACATAACTTGGTGATCACAACCAACACCAATGAAATAGGAAGGATCATTAGAAACTTTTATCAACAGCTTTATGCCAATAAATTAAACAACCTGGAAGAAATGGATGCCTTCCTGGAAACCTATCAACTACCAAGACTGAAACAGGAAGAAACTGATTTTTTAAACAGACCACTTAATTATGAAGAGATTGAAGCAGTGATCAAAAACCTCCCCAAAAACAAGAGTCCAAGGCCTGACGGATTCCCTGGGGAATTCTACCAAATATTCAAAGAAGAAATAATACCTATTCTCCTAAAGCTGTTTCAAAAAATAAAAACAGAAGGAAAACTACCAAACTCATTCTTTGAGGCCAGTATTACCTTGATCCCCAAACCAGGCAAAGACCCCATCAAAAAGGAGAATTACAGACTGATATCCCTGATGAATATGGATGCCAAAATTCTCAACAAGATCCTAGCTAATAGGATCCAACAGTACATTAAAAGGATTATCCATCATGACCAAGTGGGATTCATCCTTGGGATGCAAGGGTGGTTCGACATTCGCAAATCGATCAGTGTGATAGATCATATCAACAAGAAAAGAGTCAAGAACCATATGATCCTCTCAATTGATGCAGAAAAAGCATTTGACAAAATACAGCATCCTTTCCTGATTAAAACTCTTCAAAGTGTAGGGATAGAGGGTACATTCCTCAATTTCATAAAAACCATCTATGAAAAGCCTACAGAGAATATCATTCTCAATGGGGAAAAGCTGAAAGCCTTTCCCTTAACATCAGGAACACGACAAGGATGCCCACTCTCACCATTATTGTTCAACATAGTACTAGAAGTCCTTGCAACAGCAATCAGACAACAAAAAGGGATAAAAGGTATCCAAATTGGCAAAGAAGAAGTCAAAATGTCTCTCTTTACAGATGACATGATACTTTATATGGAAAACCCAAAAGAGTCCACTCCCAAATTACTAGAAGTTATAGAGCAATTCAGTAATGTGGCAGGATACAAAATCAATGCTCAGAAATCAGTTGCATTTCTATACGCGAACAATGAGACTGAAGAAAGAGGAATTAGGGAATCCATTCCACTTACAATAGCACCAAAAATCATACGTTATCTCAGAATTAACTTAACCAGAGAAGTAAAGGATCTATATTCTAGAAACTACAGATCACTCATGAAAGACATTGATGAAGACACAAAAAGATGGTAAATAGAATGGATCTTAAATATAAGAGTATTTTTAGCCAGTGTGGGTATTTGCTAAAAATGTTTCCATTGCAAATGAAACTCTTATAATCAAGTGGATATGACGATCTGCCCTTTGGATGTTAATCTGTCTCATTGTGCAGCCAACTCAATGATTGTTCATTAAGCTTATTAGCAAGAAGTACATGTTGGTAAGAACAGATGCTATGCATCGGCTCAACAACATGGATTTCCCCTCTCCAAGACTCACCTGGCTACTAATAGGGTTGAATATTCAGTTTGCCAGTGGCTGTGTCTGACCTTGATTTTCTGATAAGTATCAAACCCTAAAGGAATCAGTCAGCCGGGTGTGAAATATTAATTACACAAGACCTTCCCCCCCACACACAAATGAGGTAGCAATTTGTCCTCACTGAAATAGACACTTCATATGAATTTGAGTTTTTTCCCAGCTTGCCAATCTTCATTGAATTCCATATCAAACACTATAATATCCCATGCAACATTTTTTGAACTAGGAATTTATTTTTCAGCAAAACAAGTAACTAACCTTAACATATTTAACATATTTTTTTCTTATTTCATTGCTTTCAATGTTCAAATTTTATATTCTCCCTAGGAAACATCTTTGCTATCTCTTTGAGAGAGATTTTCTGGAATCCAATATGTTGTTTAACAAAACATACAGATATGATAAAGGCACAAAGCATGTTAAAATATATGTTAGATTTCCTTGGCCCATTGAAAATTTATCTTTACAAAGGTAATGAAATGTACAATGATAAGATTGTAGGGAGTCCCAGAAAAATCTTAGCTATCTCCAAACCCCAGGGTATTATAAATTCCCCACTGGGATTCTGGTACATAGGCATGAATCTCCCCAGAGGTCACAAGCATCTTTTGAATACCATTTCTTTAAGATGGTTTCTATGGTAATGTAATGGATAGAGCCATAGAACAATCCAGCTGCTATTAAATATGTGATTTTTTTTTTACAGATGGCACATCAGAGACCATTAATATCAATACATAGCTTCAATGTCATCTCTTAAAGAGACATAAAATTTAAGAGAGCACCATTTGTTTAAAACTCCTGCAAAATCTATTATGTTATCTTCAGAGAATGTTTATTAACCATTACAGCTAAAAAGGAAAAAAAATCAAACCTTTTTCCCATGTACATTATTTTTAAACTCACAAGACATATTCTATTTTCGCTCTCTCTCTCCACTCCCCCTAACCCGTGTGTGTGTGTGTGTGTGTGTGTGTGTGTGTGTGTGTGTGTGTGTGTCTGGAGAGTTGAGGGACATGGTATATCAAAGAAAGTGAAAATTGCTTGTGCCATATATTGGTAAAACATGTCGACTTGATTGTGCAGAACTATTATTTGTATCTATCTTCTCATAAGAAAAACTTGCAATTGCTTATTCTTTTGTAATGATTTCACACTTTTATAAGCATAGCATGCCATCCATGTGCTTTAACTCTGTCTGAACTTTATATGCTATTTCTAAAACAACCATATGCATTTGAAGCATATATTAAAAAACAAAGTAGGCATACCCATGTTTATAATTTAAACAACTGAATTTTATTGTTGTCCCATCACTCTTTCTTCATGATGCCAAACACCCAGTTGATTCAGTGAATTATATATACGCTTACACATGTTTACCTGCGTGGCTGATATTACCTAAGCCTTTGTTGGCTTGTTTTATTAGTTTATTACATTAATAGACAGAAGGATAACTTTTTTTCACTTCAGACTGGTTATTGGTCCATTAGATACATGATTCTATCTCTCTTTCCCTAGAACATGCACAGAGCAACAAAGAAACCAGATCTTCTGAAAGGAGTCAGAATGGGAGGTGGCTGGTTGAGATGGGAGAGGAGTAGCTGAAAAGTGAGAGGAGAACCAGATTATTTTCCCATATCTTAATACTCAAGAAATTTATATTTATAACTAGGCCCCATTCTGTCTGCTGATGCACAAAAAGCCAATCATTGAGACATCAGGTTTGCAATAAGGAAAGGGTGTATTCAAGAGGCAGCCAAACAAAGACACGAGAGGACAAGCCTCAAATCCACCTCCCTAAAGGGGGAGAGAACAATTTTTTTTGGAAATCATAGGGGTTGAGATTACATGCGTATTGGTAAAAAGGACAGGGAAACATAACTATTCACGGTGAAAGATGGAACACGTGCATTGAGCAAACATATATGTAACATACATCCCATGTTCACTTTGGGGTGGAGACTTAATGTCCGAACAAGGTAAAATTCAGCCCCTGAAGTTAGGAAGTTATCTTAGGACAAGGATAAGGGGCTATGGGCCTGCTGCAAGAGCTGGTCCAAATTAGATGGGTCTTAGGTTTGTTTTCTTGCTTGTTTATAGGCTGGAACTGTATTAATTGACCTTGAGTACAGGCTTCTGCAGAGACAGCTAGTGGATTTGTTAGAGGGGTCTGAAAAGGCACAATAGCTGATTAGGGGGAAACACTTCTCTGAAAAACAAGCTTTAAATTTTCTGCTAGTTTCAACCTCATTAACCATATGGGGCACAGTTTCATTTCCACTTGTCCAAAAATAAAACAAATGGACTACTGAATGATAGTCAACAAAGAGAATGTCCATTCATTATATCACATGTGGATTTGACTTGAGAGTTACAAGACCATTAGGCAATTCTCATTGAAGAAGTCTGCCAAGCTTCCACTTAAATGTTTGGCTCTATAATTTTATGACTATTTTCATAGCAAAACCATGTGCTATTGAAGATTCAGTAGCACTGTAAAATTTTATTATTGGAAACAAAGTTTTGATTACTATTGAGAGTAACAAATATATAAATATATCATTTTGTATGCAAATATTAAACAAAAACTTTTCAGTGTCTACTAAGTGATAGTAAAGATGTCAGAGTGAACAGGATAGGTAAAATCCCTGCTTTCATTTTAATTTGGAGAGATAATCAAACTTCAAATTGATAAGCATATACATTTATCAGTTAATAAAGGATACTATGGTTACTCTTTTATTTCTGATTTTACTTGAGTCTTCTCTCCTTTTTTTCTTAGTTAGCCTGGCTAAGGGTTTGTCAATTTTGCTTCTCTTTCAAAGAAACAACTCTTGGTTTCATTGAATTTTTCTATTGCATTTCTGTTCTCTATTTCTTTCATTTCTTCTCTGTTTTTTATCATTTATTTTGCTAACTTTGGTTTTATTTTGTTCTTTTTCTAGTTTCTTGAAGTGTAAAGTTAGATTGTTTGAGATTTTTTTACATGTAAATGTTTACCACTATAAACTTCCCTTTTAGTACTGCTTTTGTTGCATCCTGTGAGTTTTAGTAAGTTGTATTTTTTGTTTGTTTCCAAGTATTTTTACAGTTTCTTTTGGATTTCCTCTTTAATGGTTGTTCAAGATTGTGTTGTTTAGTTTCCACATATTTCTGAATTTTCTTATTTTCTTTCTGTTATTGTTAGTGTCCTTCCACTGTGGTCTGAGAAGATACTTAGTATGATCTCAAACTACATTCTGTGTGTGTTTGAGAAGAATGTGTATTCTATAGTTGGAAAGTTCTATATATGTCTGTATGTCCATTTGGCCTATAGTGTTGTTCAGTTGTTTCCTTACTGATTTTCTGACTGGATGCTCTATCCAGTATTTTTAGGGGTATTGAAGTCTCCTACTATATTTATATTCCTGTCAATTTCTCCCTTCAGATTTGTCATATTTGTTTTATATGTTTAGGAGCTCTGGTGTTGGATGTATATGTAATTGTTATGTCTTCTTGTTGAATTGGCATTTTTTAATCATAATACAGTGACCTTTTTTGTCTTTAGTGACAGTTTTTGAATTATAGTCTATTTTGTCTCATAGGAATATAGCCACCTGCTCCCTTTTGGTTACCATATGCAAGAATTTCTTTTCCATTCATTCATGTTCAATATATACGTGTCTTTACATCTAAAGTGAGTCTCTGGTAGACAGCATATAACTGCATCTTTTTTTTTTTTTAATCTATTCAGTCATGCTCTACCTTTTAATTGGGGAGTTTAATCCATTTACATATAAAGCAATTATTAATATGTAAGGACTTACAGTTGTCATTTTGTTATTTATTTTGTCTGTTATGCAGGGGTTTTTTTTGGTTTTTGTTTTCCTCTCTTGATGTCTTCTTTTGTTATTTTGTGTTTTTTTACAGTAATTTTGTTTTAATTCCTTTCTCTATTTTTTGTATACTTTACTATAAGTTTTCATGTGTTGTGTGGTTACCATGATGATGCAGAAATTTAAAGAGTCATAAAGAACTACTGTGAATAATTACATGCCAACAAATTAGATAATTTAGAAAATCAGATAAATTCATAGAGACATATAACCTACTAAGATCAAATCAAAAAGAAACAGAAAGCCTGAACAGACAATAACAAACAGGGAAATTGAATAAGCAATCAACAATCTTTCCACAAAGAAAAGCCCAGGACCAGGTGGCTTCACTGGCGAATTCCCCCAAAAATACCAAGAAAAACTAATACCAACTCTTCTTAAACTCTTTCAAAAAACTGAAGAAGAGGGAATACTCCCAAACTCATTTCATAAGGCCAACATCACTTGATTCCAAAGCTGGACAAAGATATCACAAGAAAACTATATGCCAATAGCCCTGATGAACACTGTTACAAAAATTTCTCAAAAAATACTGGCATGTTGAATTCAACTAAACATTAAAATGATCATATACCATGATCAAGTGGTGTTTACTCCTGAAATACAAGGATTGTTCAATGTACACAAATCAATAAATATGATATACCATGTGAACAGAATGCAAGACAAAAATTATATGACCATCTCTATGCACAGGAAGGACTTGACAAAATTCACAGAATAAAAACTGTCAAGAAAGTAAATACATAAGTAACATACCTCAACACGATAAAGACCATATATGAAAACCCACAGCTGACATCATAATCAATGGGGAAAGGCTGAAAGCTTTTCTGCTAAGATTCAGATCAAGGTAAGATGACCACTCTCACTATTAAACATAGTACTGGAAATCATAGCCAGAGGAATTAGGCCAAAAAGTGAAATGAATAATGAATAGGCATCCTAATTGAGAGAGAAGTAAAATTATTTCTGTTTCCATATGACATGATTTTATATGTAAAAAAAAGGAAAGACTACACACACACAGGCAGTACACATGCATGTGTGCACACACACATGCACGCACAAACCCTGTTAGAACTAATAAATGAATTCAGAAAAGCTGCAGGATGCAAAAGAACAGTGGCATTAATGTCTACTAACAACAAACAGTTTGAAAGAGAAACTGAGAAAACAATTCCATTCACATTAGCAACAAAAGGAATAAAATACTTAAGAATTAACCAAAGAGATGAAAAATTTGTATGTTGAAAATTGTGAAACACTGTTGAAGGAAATTAGAAAGATACAAATAAATGCAAAAACATCCATATTCTTGAATTGGAAGAATTAATATTGTTAAAAACACCTGTGCCACCCAAAACAACCTACAAATTCAGTGCAATCCCTATCAAATTTCCAATGGTATTTCTTCACACAAATAAATAGAAAAAAAAGCAATCTTAAAATTCAGATGGAACCACAAAGACCCCAAATAATTAAGGCAACTGGGATCTAGAAGAACAAAATTGGGGGCATCACACTTTCTGACTTAAACAACAGTTGACCCTTGGATAATGTGGGGGTTAGGGGTGCTGACCCCTCATACAGTCAAAAATCCATGTATAAATTTTGACTCCCCCAAAACAGAGCAATTAATAGCCCTACTGTTGACTGAAAGTCTTACCAATAATATAGTCAATCAATACATACTTTGCATGTAATATGTATTATATATTGTATTCTTATAATAAAGTAAGCAAGAGAAAATGTTAAGAAAATCATAAAGAAGAGAAAATACATTTATAGTACTGTATTTAAGAAAAAAAAATCAGTGGGGCTCCTGGGTGGCTCAGTCAGTTAAATGGCTGCCTTCAGTTCAGGTCATGATCCCTGGCTTCCTGCTCAGTGGGGAGTCTGCTTCTCCCTCTCCCTCTGCCTGCCACTCCCCCTGCTTGTGCTTAGGCTCCCTCTCTCTCTCTCTGTCAAATAAATAAATAAAATATTTTTTAAAAAGGGAACAAAATCTGTTTATATGTGGACCTGTATGTTCAAATCCATGTTGTTCAAGGACCCACTTGTATAACACAAAACTATAATAATCAAAACTGTATACTACTGACATAAAAACAGACATAAAACAATGGAACAGAATAGAGAACCCAAACATAAACCCACACATCTATGGTCAACCGATCATCAGCAAAGGTGCCAAGAACACACAATGGGAAAAACATGGTCTTTCAACAAATGGTTTTGGGGAGATTGGATATCCACAGCAAATTAATGAAATTGGGATCCTTCGTCAGACCATATACAAAAATTAACTCGAAATGAATTGAAGACTTCAATAAAAGACCTGTAAAAGTTTGGGAAGAAAATGGAAAAACCTTGATATTGGTCTTAGAAATCATTTTTTAAAATAATTTTTATTTTGTTATATTAGTCACCATACAGTACATCTCCAGTTTTTGATGCAATGTTCCATGATTCATTATTTGTGTATAACACCCACTGCACCATGCAATATGTGCCCTCCTTAATACCCATCACCGACCTATCCCAATCCCCCACCCCCCTCCCCTCTGAAGCCCTCTGTTTGTTTCCCAGAGTCCACAGTCTCTCATGGTTCATTCCCCCTTCTGTTTACCCCCCCCCTTCGTTCTTCCCTTCCTTCTCCTACCAATCTTCCTATTTCTTATGTTCCATAAATGAGTGAAATGATATGATAATTGTCTTTCTCTGCTTGACTTATTTCAATCATTTTTTAAAAGATTTCATTTATTTATTTGGAAGAGAGAGAGAGAGATAGTGAGAGAGAGTATAAGCAGGGGGTAGAGGGAGAAGGAGACTCCCTGCTCTGCAGGAATCCCAGTGTGGGGCTCAATCCCAGGACCCTGGTATTGTGACCTGAGCTGAAGGCAGACATTTAACCAACTGAGCCACCCAGGTGTCCCAGCAATCATTTTTTTAATATGACACCAAAACATAGACAACAAAACAAAAATGGACAAGTGGCATTGCATCAAACTAAAAAGCTTAGACAGAGCGAAGAAACAATCAACAAAATTAAAAGCAACCTATGGAATGGGAGAAAATATTTGCAAACAATATATCTGATAAGGGGTCAATCTTCAAAATCTATGAGGAACTCATATGATTTGATAATCTCAAATACAAATAACCCAATTAAAAAATGGGCAAAGGACCTAAATAGACACTTCTCAAAAGACAGAATTCAAAAGGTTAAATAGTATATGAAAAAGTGTTCAACATCTTTACTCAGAGAAATGCAAATCAAAACCACACTGAGATACCACCTTACACTAGTCGGGATGGTAATCAAAAAGACAAAAATAACAAGTGTTGGAAAAAAGAAAGGGAAAACTTTGTACACTGCTGGTGTGGCAGGAACATAAATAAGCACAACCACTATGGAAAACAGGATGGAGATTCCTCAAAAAATTAAATCAGATCTACTACATGATGCAGCAATCCTATTTCTGGGCATACATCTAAGGGAAATGAACTCACTATCTTGAAGACATGTGTACACTCCAATGTTCATTATGACATTATTCACAACATGAAACAAATATAAAAACAACCTAACCATCTCTCTATGGATGACTGGATAAAGAAAAAGCAGCATACAGATCGCTCAGCTTCAAAAATGAGGTAACTCCTGCCATTTGCTCAGCATGGATGGGGCTAGACAATATTATGATAAGCAGAACAAGCCAGACACAGAAAGAGAATTTACAAAGTTCCAGGTATGCAAGATGAACAAGTTATAGATATCTAATGCACAGCCTGGTGAGGATAGATAACAATATGTTATTGCATAGTTGAAATTTGGCAAGAAGATGGATCTTAAATCTCTACACACACCCAGACACATACTAGTTATGTAGAGATAATGGATATATTATTTATGTAAAATGTTATGAAGGTAGTGATTTTTTTTCACAATGTATACATATATCAAAACATCAAGTTGTGTACCTTAAATATACAAAATTTTTACATACCAAAGATATCTCCATAAAGCCGATTTTTTAAAAACTCAGAATTCTAAGAAAGGTTTATTGGTAAGCCAAAAAGAAAGATATACAATAGAAAAAATAAAGCTAGGGTTAATGTGTGACATGGTCCTGAGTATAAAGGTAATCTGTAGTTTAGAGCCCATATTTTTTGCAATTAGAAGCTTTGAAAACACCTCTGCTTTTGTTCTAATATTACTTTTTTATTTAATGATAATATTACTTTGGCATCTTAAAAAACTAACAAGTGAAGTTTACATATGTCAAAATCTTTAGATTAGCAAATTTCAAATATGTTAGCAAAATACCAAGATTCAATGTAAATTGGCCAAGAATCTGATCTGCTGCTCTTTTTTAAGCTGTGCTCTTTCACCCCAGGCTGAATTCAATTTGCCATTAATTGCATCCTGTCGACCTTTGAATTGAATCAGGGAGCCTTTATTTGGTGAGCCGGGAGGCTCTTTTGTGATGTTGTGCACTGTGGACTACTTGCTACCTTCCACCCTAAAGGTAACTGAGGGTTCAGGAATGAGTTGACATATCAATTAGTTTGTAATCAGTGTATAAAGTCCTTGGAGTACTTGAGGCCAGTTTCTATTCTTACTTAGCAAGTCAATAGAAAGTCCACCTGAAAAACAGATCCATAAGGCACAAAACAAAATGAGAATGAGAATCTTGACCTCATTGTAAACTGGAAAATAACTATTGTCTCCAGGCTAGACCCTTCTGACAAGATGTCTTCTCAGAGGAAAGCATCCACGGTGCCTCCCGCTGACAAGTCTGGGAGTGGAAGTGCTGGTATACCTGGGTGATGCCTCCAAGGGAAGACCAGGAAATCTCTGCTTACAGGTATGCGGCATACGTATTCTGGTCCAGGAATTACCAAGCACAGAACTCATCACCACCCAAATCAGAGGTAAAGCTTGGAAAGGATATTAAGTTTACCAAATTTAGTTTCTGTAACACAGCTGTTTTGTGATGTTTTGATCCAGTTTTGAGGCCCTGGCTAGAGGACAGTCAGTTCCCCTTCTTGGGCAACTATTAATTCCACACCCAACCACATCCCTTATGGGTTTCTCAGACTCTGAGCCACTATACACCACCCCAATTGCCCCAAGAGCCGGTACCAGACAACCAAAGACAATCCTTTTGCCCAGAGCCCTCTGAAATTATGCAAATTAGCCAATCCTTACCCTTCCTCACTCATTCCTTTCTGCAGAAAGTATAATTAAAGGTACTAGCTAGCCCAAAGTTCCCTCCACCCTAGTGCCTCCTGACCCACCTGTGCTTTCCCTGAGTGGCTCCATGTAGTGTGCTGTGTTCTCCCCAGGAAACTGATTAACAAAACCGTAAAAGTCCAGTTTCTTATTCTTGAGCTGCATCTGACTTCGCTATACGTTACTCAAAGTAATATGGTTAAAACTACCTCCTCATCTTCTCAAAGGGAAGAGAAATGTGTGGAAGAGGGAAATGAATTGCCTGGGGTCTCAGAGTTCTTGGCAGAGGAAGGTCCAAAATTCGGGTTTCTGATCACAATCTTGTAACCCACAGTTCCTTTCTTTAAACCTCACATGAAAAGCAGAGATACCAGCGAATAATAATACAGTACTATCCCTAATTTACGGAGCAAGTGATGCAGGCAGGCTGAGTCTTGAGGACCCAGAGGGGTTCTCGCAGCACCAGCCAAGAGATTTCTTAGCCACAAGCATGATTGAAACCAAACACAAGCCAGCAGGAAGTGAAAGTAGTTCATGGAAGACATAGAAAGACCAGACACAGAGAGAGCATCTGGGAGACTCCAAAAAGAAAAGACGAGTCTTGTGTTTATTTGGGATCTGAGGTTTCTACTGAGGCTTGTGGTCAGTGTACATATCCCCTTATCTCCAGGAGTTTTTTATAACAGGGCAAGGGCCTAGGTGTCCCTTATAAATCAATCACTCCTTGGAGCTAGGGGCTCCTGGACTCAAGATGTTTAGTGCTGGTGGTCTGGAATACACAGATGATAGCTTCGTCTGGTCATTCTCGCCGGGCCTTCCTTAGATGTTATCTGTTGTGTTGGAAGACTCTAAAGAAATCATTAACCCCTTGTCCTTTACAAGGAGGACATACACGATTTGCACTATGAGGCATGTGCAAAGTGGGGGGTGCAGGTCCTAGCAAGAATAGACACAGGAAAAGGAGCAAAAGCAGATTTTTTAGGAGTCCTTCAGTTTCCCTGTCTCATAATTACTAGAACTTGCTATGATGTTTGACACTGTACATACCCAACAGTTTTTCAAAGTATTTATTATAAGACTCAGTTTGCCTTTGAGAAAACTGGGACTCACAAAGAGGAATTGGCTAATACCACAAAGCCACTTTCTCATTTATCATATAAGAAGCAATTCTCAGTCACGAGTCAAATGTTGAAGCTTCCAAGTCAATGCAATAGTCACTGCCTTCCTTGAATGATATGAAGCTCATTAAAAACAAAGATTCCTCTTCCTACACTAGTGGACGAGAGAAAATCAAGGCAAAGAAGAGATAAATGATAGTTGTGAATTATTTAAATATAACGAATCCACAGAGGGAAATAACATAATTTTTTAAAAAAAGATTTTTATTTATTTATTTGAGAGAGAGAGGGAGAAAGAGAACACGAGCTTGGGGGAGGAGCAGAGGGAGAAGCAGACTCCCCACTAAGCAGGGAGCCCAACTTGGGGCTCGATCCTGGGACTCCAGGATCATGACCTAAGCCAAAGGCAGACTCTTAACCGGCTGAGCCACCTAGGAAATAGCATAATCTTAAAAAGAGAATATGTACTTTCTATCCCTCCCTCTTTTCCTTCGTTTACACATATTCTATGCTCTATTTTTTCATATTTTTGAATGCATATGATGTGCTAGACACTGTTCTAAGGATTTTGCATACAATCGTCGCAACAGCCTGATGAGTTATTATAACTAACCGGTTTTACAGATGAGGAAATGTAGGCACTCACTACTAAGCTAAGCCGTGTGGCTCCAGAGCCTGCCTTCTTGGCCACTGCATTAAACTTCTCCTCTCATCTGATACATGTTTATAAATCGACTGTACCTGTGCATTTCCCCCAGTGAAGATATCCAACTGAAATATTAAGGAAAACCTAGAAATTATATACAATTTCACTCCATCTGTCCATGGAGTCTTTTCTATAATATCGCCAAGCTTTATTTCTGCTCACTGAAGGTCAAGATAGAGAAAAGGCTATTCCTGGGCTGTTATTAGAATCTGAGCTATGACTGAAGTTGAAACCCAAGTTTTTCTGGGGAACCAGATTTCTGAGGTTCTGAGGAAGGGGGAGACTAGCTTTGGAAGAATATATTTTCTCTGCTGTGATTCTGGAAGAACTATATTGAACATTTCAAAGCTAAGAGTAAAATCAAGCTGTATGTCTGGGCAGTTTGGATTGTAGCACATTTGTGGGTATTTGACTTTCCACAGAGAACTTAATGAAGATTTAGGAGGGCAGTGTGTGGTATCATGGAAAGAGGGCTGGCATGGGAGTCAGGAGCCAGTTTTGGCTATGTCCACTTAGCTTTATTCCTGTAGCTTCACTTCACTTATGCAAGCTGCAGTTTTCTCCTCTGAGTATTTAAATTGTTAAGGCACAATAAATTATAGAGAGTTCTGGAAGACTGAAAGGCAGAGAATCCACTAGGGGACCTAATGGCTATGGGAAGTATCTCTTTGGCCTAGAGGAGAAGTGGAATCATGCCAGAGAGGGAAATCAGGTGATGAATACCAAGAAGAAGAGGGGAAATTCTCTCAAGCAACATCAGAGAGGCTTTCCAGGCATTCTCGCTTTTACCGAGCCGTATGCAATGCCCAATCAATTAAGTGTGGATCTTCTCATGAAGGGAACTCTCCTATAAATGCTCTTGCTTCTCCCCTCTACAGCTTTTAGCCCTTTGCAGGGGCTAATAGGAGTATCCTAATACCAAAGAAGAGTCCTCCTCACCAATAAAAACAGAACAGTTTTGTGCAAAAACACTTCAGCTCCGTCTACGCACAGATAACTCTTGAGGGCGGGAGTCAACCAATGACAGCCCACAGACCAAATCAACCCACTATCTATTTTGGTGAATAAAAATGTGAGGGAACACAGACACACCTATTTATTTATCAATTGCTTCTTTCAACAGCAGAGTTGAGAAGTCAAGACAGAAACCACATAGGCCACAGAGCAAAAGTACTTACTGTCTGGCTTTTTACAGAATAAATTTGCCAAAGCCTGCTTCAAGGAATCTTAAAGGTAACTCTAGCTCAGAGTACACTTACCCTCCCTCTCATCTTGAACTGTACAGGTGCCAGTGCGGTCAGTGGCATCCTCTCCATATTTATTCCCTCATAGTCCAAGGGTATCCTCAAGATCAAACAGACCTCAAGGGAATTTATGTTCTTTCTACTACATCAGGCCTCTAACAGCCATGTCACCTGATTATCCTTCTCCCTGCAGTATGCACACAGCACTCACTTCTCCAAGATCACCTCAGTGCTGGCTAGAGATGCAGGGAAGGGACTTAACAGAAAAGCAAATAATCACAAAACTATCCCAGATGAGCCCAGGATAGCACGAAAAAATTATGCAAATTTTCATCAACATCTCTGATAACTCATTTTACCTATTTTGGTGGAATATTGTCAGATGGAAAGCAACCTGCTTTTCTAGCATTTCATTGAATGAGGAGTCTTGTGACAAAATTGTATAAAGTGGCTTAATTAGCAGAAGTTACTGTATTACAATACATCAAACTTTAGTAGATAGATTAACTTTCTACATTAAGAATTCCTAACACACCCTGGTTAGGAAACCCCTTCATATCATCCACAGCTATGGGCTGACGCTCTATTGCCTTTCCTTAGATTACATTCACTTCCTGCTGGCTATACCCTCTGTTTCCTAGGATTCCAGCTTGGACACAGGATCTTAGAAGACACCAAGAATTCTTTCAAATTCTAATCAAACATTCATTACTCTTCTGCTCTTTAAACAATACTTTCAACTTCTTTTTTTCCCCACTCATTTCTGTCTTGCTAAAGTTCCCCTGGAAAGCAACTAATCTAGCATCTGATGTTGCCTGGATAGTTGTCTCCTTACCCGCGGGCTCTCAAACCCTGGGAGAAAGAGCATTCTACAAATTCATCCTGATGTCCTTGGCAAAGATACCCAAAATCTCTTTTATTATATATATTCATCATCTTGTGTTTTCCATCCTTTTGTTCAACCTTTCATCTCCTCTGGAACATTATGGCAGTCATGTCCTAAGTGATTCTCTTATGCGGTATTCTTTAAAGTCCTGCATTAGCAGCCTACTAGTTAGGGCATAAGATCAACTTAATGGATCAAAATTAGCCTTTTTTTAATGAAATGGAATGGAATAGATACAAATAGAATGTGTAAGAAAATATGAGAGTGCATCACATCAAGTAGCATATACACACTTTTCTATATCATTGTACAGATATATTATATAATACATATTATACATAAACTTTGTATATATATGAACCATAATGTAAAATAAATTTCTTTCTGTGGGTTAACATCAAAAAATATTTGTAAGTTACTCTTCAGATGTCTTTCCTCTTCTTTCCACCCCATCTTTCAGGATTCTTCTGTGAATATATGACTGCATTTGGAGTTGTATTAGATATGCCTTTAAGAATCCAGATAGATTTTGAGAACCAAAATTGCCCTCTAAGACTGCTTTGCTTGTTCTTTTCTTAATTGTTCCTTTAGATCAATTTAGTTGGGCAATTGTTATCTCATTTCTTGGCCCAAACACAAAAGGAAACTTTTATATTGTGAAATAAAATGCCACTGCAGCACTAGAAATTTAATTACTAATTAATGCCCTTATTTATATCTGTAAATTGATCATTTAAAGTCTACCCTTACTGTAACTCTGAAAATAAAAATTGTTTTAACATTTATAACTTTCTGTAATTCATAGTACACGGCTTATCTAGATCATTGTTTTTTAGTATCTTGGTAAATTTTTCTTTGAAATTGAAGTAATACATTTGAGGGAAAAAAATTAAACAAATAAAATTCCTTGAGAATGAAAAAGAGCATTGTTTCCACTGAAGTGGAAATCTGTTCTCACTCTACTATAGACAATGGCAATGACAATCTCAGTCAAGTCAGTTTCATTACATTCCGATGAAATGATAATTCGTGGTTCATGGGGCACTGCACAACTAAGACCCTAGCTTTTACCAATACCTTTCATCATTTGCTCCCGTAACTCTACCAATTAACAGACTTGTGTATTTCTTAATTTGCCAATACCATGATGGCTTTTCTATCAATTGAGAAGCTCAGTATTTTTTCTCAAATAGATTACAATATAATCATGACTTTTCTCTTTATATTGTCAAGACCCACATTTGAAATTCATCAGTGGCAGTATCTTATCCTCTTGGATGTAACTTGAACTAGATGACAACTGGGGTCCCTTTCAGGTTGAAAAATCCTTACCCTGGCCCATAAGACCCTGTGTCTTTGTTTGATGCCACTCCCTCTCTGTTCCAGTCACACAGGTTGGCCACCAATCCCAAAAGAGATCAAGCTGTTCCCTATTGAGGCTTATGTTCTTCCATTCATCTGGAACATTCTTTCTCTGCTCCCATTTGCTAGCTTCTACAGACCTCACCTAAAAGCCCACTCCTCAGGGAGACTTTGCCATAATCCTTAATTAAGGGTGCCCCATCCCACTCTCCATCTTAACATCCTGTTCATTACTTTTCTTCCAAGTATCACAATATGGTTTTGTCTCTCCTTATTTAATTTTGTCTCACTGGAATATAAATTCCATAAGGACAAGAAATTTTCTGTCCCACTTTATCCTTTATAATTCTCACCAGAGGACATGGTTTCTAGTACACAGACTTTCAATACATTTTGTTTAAAGAAGTGATTGAAAGAATCATTGAATTCTTTCGAGTTAACTCAATTTGTCAAGCTCTTAAAAAATATTGTTAAAAGTATTCCTTCTCTCATGCCTGTCTCCTGATTTCAGATCCAGATTGGATGCGTTGTAATTAGCCACACTATAGGGAAAGGATTTTGAAATTGTCTCTTCATCCTATGATGTCAAATCATGTCAAATCAAGGGCTGGCGATTTCCTCATTCATTTCCAGGTCATCACGTCCCTGATTTTCTTCTTTCATTGACTCACTTTGAATATGGCCTCCCCATTAATCCGTTTATTCATATATTTGGTGAGCTTTTGCTATGTGTTGAGCACAATTCTAAAAGCAAGACCTAGAGCAGTTAAGAAAACAGACAAAAATTTCTGCTTCCATGAAGTGCCACTCAAATCAATTCCCACACATAAACTTCCTTGAAGAGTAAGGGTACAGTTCATCTGACTTTATTTCCCTCTAAGTATCTGGCATGTTGGCTTATACGTAATGAATGATTAAGAGATACTTCGTAAAATAAAGCAACAAAATGTAACAAAACAAAACCTCAGACAATGCTAATCCTACAGAAGGTGATCAGAGGCTCTCAAAGAGGGCCTGGAGGGCCATGGCTCAGAGAATACACAGGATATTATCTTTGACTTTTTTCCCTTACCACCTCACCTTGAATTCACCCCTTTCCAACACACAGAAATGTTACACATCTAATCAGGTACAGGGCCCCTGTACATTCCACTTCCTGCAGCTGTTCTTACTGCCACCACTGAAATTCTAGGCTTTTTTGGCTCATTCTCAGACAATCTCAATAACAATAAAGTCCATTTGCCCAGTTCTTTCTCCTTCCAACCCATTATATACTATGCTGCCAGATTATTGTTTCTAAGTCTTACTGTTAATCATTTCAGTAATTTCCCCAAATGTCTTCAGTATCTTTCCACTGCTCATCAAATTATATGCACACCTTATTCTATTGGTCAACAATCTCTATAGTATAATCTGAAATGACTTTTTAGAATTTGCATCCCATCATTTTACTTTGAATTATTGATAACCCAGTCAAATAAAACTATATTCCCCAAACCTACCTGACTTCTCATAACACACATTCAAATGCACATGCACACTTTTAAAAATTCCTATTAAAAAGGGGCACCTGGGTGGCTCATTTGGTTAAGTGTCTGCCATCAGCTCTGGTCATGATCCTACGGTCCTGGGATTGAGCAGCAGGCTCCCTGCTCAGTGGGTAGTCTGCTTCTCCCTCTCCTTCTGCCCCTCCCCTTGCTCGTGCTCTTTCCTGTGCTCTCTCTCGTGTATACGCTCTCTTTCTCTCATAAATAAATAAAATCTTTAATAAAAGAAATTCCTGTTGAAGAACAGTGACTGTTCATTAAGGAAATAGACACCCATGTCCCATTATGGAGTTTATTTCCCAGCTCCCTGTACTGCTGCCTGTGTGGCTTTTGACAAGTTACCTAATCTTTCTGGGCCTAAATTTCCTCCTCGATAGCAGGAGATAATATTGCCTGCCTCACAGAGTTGTTATAAAGAAGAAATGAATTGGTATATGCCAAGCTCCTAGAATAGTGACTGCTACAAAATGTATTCTCAAGACACCATACCTACTCTCAGAATTCTACTAATTTCTTAGGGATAGGAAGCCTCTTTAGACTCCCCAGGTACATTTGAGTTTTCTTTCCTTTGGACATTTTCTGGTATTTTGTTGACCATCTTTTGCCATTTAATATGTTCTTTCACATTTTGACACGCTTGTAAGTGTGTCTGATTTCCTTTGATTAAAATGATAAACCACTTAAAAGTAGATAATCTGTATAATGCATATTTTACATACAGTTTCTAAAATAGTGGCTGGTACATACTCAGAGATTAAAACAATTTTCTAATGAAGTGAATTTCACTATAACTAGACAAAACAAGCATATCACTTGTTTAAAAACATTTGGTGTCCTACGCCATATCTACAAATGTTTTAATTTTTTATATCTATACATCTACAAATGTTTTAGATCAGTGGTCATCAAAATTTGGACTAGGGATCCTTAAAATAAAACTATTCTCACAATCTATAATACTAAGACATTTGCCTTTTTCATTCTCGGTCTCTTGCAGGTATACCCTGAGTTTCCCAGAAGCTTCATGACATGTCATAATGTGATAGTATAATAGATTGAATGCAGAGGTAGATATAAGAACCCAGCTGTCTTTTTAAAAACCAAATATTTTAAGAAGGCTCTATATCTTTTGAAAAACCATTCTTCAGGAAAACAGAGTCTTATCATTTGGCTAATTCACAGGCTTGAAAACCCATTGTCTGGTAATTACTGTCCACAAAACACAAAAGCTTGGAAGACAAAGCCGAGCAGAGGGAGTAGCACTTGGAGAATTTATTTCGGTGTTAGTCACAGGTAGAGAGAAAGGGACATGTGAAAGAAGCAAAAAATCGTGGAAAATAATCAGTGTCATTTCAAAATGCTCTGCTGATACTTAGGTTTTCTATTGCTAGGTCACTTTAACTCCAGGAGTCTCTAAGGCATTGTGTGCAGTGGAAATGGAGCGAGTTTTGAAATCAGAAGGTGTAAGTTTGAATCTTGGTTCTGTTTATCTCAAACCCTTTAGGGTCGCATTCCCTACTTCTTATTGGTAATAAGAACTGCTTCCACTTATAGATTATTTACTCCCTACTAGAAGCTTTAGTCTTCATTTAATTGTGAAAGCACAACAAAAAATAAGACATGAATTACTAGTATTCTCAATTTACAGGTAAGGAAATTTAGTTTTATAAAGACAAAGTAATGTGCCAAGGTTCTCAGAAGATAAGTGTCTGGGCAGATTTAAATCTAGATAGCCTAATTCAAAAATTCTTATTCTTAAACTGTTTATTATAAAACCAAGTGAAGTTATTTGTGAGAAATTACTTTGTAAGCTGTAAAAAGTTGCCTAAGTGATAATTATTATGACTTTAAGTGTTTTGTTTCTTTTATGTGATCTTATTTCCTTTCAGAATAAAAGTTTATTGATATTTATGCTAGCAATTTTTGTTAAGAAAAGGTTGCATGGCATGTGATCTTATTTCCTTTCAGAATAAAAGTTTATTGATATTTATGCTAGCAATTTTTGTTAAGAAAAAGTTGCATGGCATGGAAAGAGGAATCCTCCAGAAAAAGAAAAGAAACCTTTTTGTGTGTGTGAGTTTCTCTAAATTATTTCATAATAGAAAACTTTTTCCATAACATTAATTTCTATATCGAATCATTAGTCTACTGCAGAATACGCATGCTGACCTAAGCACTACCCCATGCTGTTGAAAACTTTCCTAAACACTGTTTGTAATGGATGCATACCTTTCCTTCAATGGATATAACATGAGTAGCATAGTCATTCCCCTGTACTGGAATAGAATTTGTTCCTGAGTTTCAGCTTCTATAAATAATGCGAAGATGAACATTTTTGCGCAGTTTCCCTCTGTATGGGACATAAATTCTTCTAATAGTTTTTCAGTTCAATGTCAGACTGATTTGTGGGAGCAAATAAGAGTGCTCATTGCACTATGTCCTTCCTTGCCAGAGCTGATTAATCTCATTTAAAAACAATTTTCCTTATTTGATAGCCTTCAACAGTATGAACTTACTATTTTTTCATTTTAGTTTTTCTCAAGTTTTGAAAAGCAAATTATTTTATTATATTATTTTTCAGCCTTATTGAAGTATAATTGACAAATAAAATTCTAAGATATTTAGGGATCAATGTGATAATTTTATATATATATATTATATATATTCTAAAAGGATTCTCCCCTTCGAGTTAATTAACACATCCATGCCCTCACATATTTACTTTTTTTTTTTTGATGAGGACACTTAAGTTTTATTCTCTTCGCAAATTTCAATTATACAATACAGTGTTATCAACCTTAGTCACTATGCTGTGAATTAGGTCCTCGGACCTTATTCATTTCATAACTAAAAGTGTGTACCCTTTTACCAACATCTCCTTATTTCCCCTACCTCCCAGCCCCTGGCAATCACTTTTCTACTCCCTGTTTCTATGAGTTTGACTTCATTTTTTTGTTGTGCATGTAAGTGATACTATGCAGTGTTTCTCTTTTCCTGGCTTATTTCCCTTAGCATAAGGCCCTCGAATTTCATGGAAGACAAATTTCACAAATGGCATTCCCTTTATATACATACCACATTTTCTTCATTCATTCATCCATGGAGGGACACAGGTTTTTTCTATATCTTGGCTAGTGTGAATAATATTGCGACGAACATGGGAGTACAGATATCTCTTCCAGATAATGGTTTCATTCCCTTTGGATATATACCCAAAAGTGCAACGACTGGATCGTATGGTAGTTCTATTTTTAATTTCTTGAGAAAACTTCATACTGTTTTTCTAGTGGCTATACTCGTTTAAATTCCTACCAGCAGTGGACAAGTGTTCCCCTTTCTCCACATCCCCACCAGCATTTGTTATTTCTGGTCTTTTTAATAATAGACATCTTAATAGATTTGAGGTGACATCTCACTGAGGTTTTGATTTTCATTTTCCTGGTGATGAGTGACGTTGCACATGGGTTCGTGTGTCTGTTGGCGATCTGTATGTCTTCTGTGGAAAGGTGTCTTTTCAGATCCTCTGACCAATTTTTAATCCAATTGTTTGGTTTTATTGCTATTGAGTTGTATGTGTTCTTCTATATTTTGGATATTAACCCCTCACCAGATATAGGAGTTGCAAATATTTTTCTCCCATTCAGTAGGCTGCCTTTCATTTTGCAGATGGTTTCCTTTGCTGTGCAGAAGTTTTTTAGCTTGATATAGTCCCACTTGTTTATTTTTGCTTTTGTTGTCTTGTCTGTCTTTTGGTGTTAATTCCAAAAGAAGACTGCCAAGGCCGTTGTCATGAAGTTCGCTTCCTGTTTTTTCTCCCAGGAGTTTTATGGTTCCAGATGTTATGTTCCAGTCTTGTAACAACAAACAAATTGCTAACAAGGTAGAATTTCATTGTAAGTGCTCACCAGTAATTGGATTAGATGTCCTGACATTTAGTATTATTTTTGTAAAAGATACTGATTTAGCTACAGAAGCTGAGGGTATGGTCACACACTCATACACAAAATGGCACAAGCGAGTTTTTGTTTGGCAAGGAGAGGGAGAAAGGTCTTGTAAAGTGGCTATGAGGACAAAGAAGAAAGAGGAAGGCAGTGGAGCATCTGATTCTCCCGGCCTTTTGGACTGGGTTTGAGTTCCTATGAATAAGGAAATAAAGAAAGAGAAGGTGCTGAAACTGCTCACTTTGGGAAGCTTTACATATGCTCAGCTATTTTTAGGGCTCACATCACGAAACACAGCATGAGCTGGAGAGGAAGCCTCTCAGTCATGGAATAGAACCAGCTTTGGCTGAAAACTGGAAACTTGACAAAACTTGTAATCGTAGCTCCTAAAAGGGGGGGGTCAAGGCTATTTCCAGTGCTGCCTTTTGCCACGAACAGGCATATGTAGTACATGGAGCTATAGAAGAAGTTTGCTGTTTGCTGTGGAGTTTCACCAGTAAGAGCATCAACTCTGGAGTCAGCCTGTCTCCGTTCAAAACTTGGCTTTGACACTTGGTGGCTCTGAAAACTTGAGCCCCATTGTGCTTCAGACTCCTGACCTGTCAACATGAGGGTGCTCATAGTACCTGTGGTATGTGGTTATTGCAAGGATATGATAAAATAATCTGTAATAAGCATGGCATAGTGCCTCGCACCATAGTAAGTGCTCAGTAAATTATCTACAGCAACTCTAGCTGACAAAATGGACTTGCATACATAATTTTTAGCCCTTTCAGGGCATTATAAAGTAACTGAGGGAAGATAAGGCTGAGGTCCTGGCTTCTTATAATCAGGGACTGATAAGCCAGGAGACTTTTGTGTTACTGTTGAAAGGGGCTAACAGTTACTGTTATTGCTAAAAATCTTTAACCACAAAGAATTCAAGGTTGAATAATTCAAGAAAATAGTCCAAATTTTTAGTTCAAAAATAGTATTAAATCCCAAGGCTTTCGCTTCTCCTTCTCCATAATGTTTACCCTTAAAAATGGAATGTACAGAGTAAGAATGAAGATGAGCCATGAATCCGGATGATGTAACCCGAAAGAGCATCAGAATGGAAGTCAGGAAGTGTGGTTTCTTATCTCTGATCTGTAGGCATCCTTGGGGTAAGTCAGTCATTTTACAGCCCTGAGGCTCAGTTATGTTAGCTGAAAAATAAGTATACTGAAATATATTTTCTTATAAAATGGAAAGTGTTATACTGTAAAAAAAAATCTCTGACTTAGTTATCAGAGAAACAGATCTGAATCTCGGCTTTACACTTCCTGGCTATTGATCATGAGGTCACTTTACTTCTCGGTCATTTCACTCCATGGATGCACTTCTCTTCTCTGTCTCAGAACACTGAGGAATATAGACATTATAGTGCCTTTAGGTTACTTGCTGACACACCATCTCAAAACAAATTAGAACACGTTATAAGTAAAGGTAATCAAAAACAGTCATGGAAGAGATTTTTTTATCTTTGATTTGACTGAATATACCACATCAGACAAAGCTACTTTAACTCATTTGCTTCAGTTCCTATATTAAAGATGAGAAAGTTTTTAAGTTGAATATGACCTTTGAGATTATGTACATCAACCCCACTATTTTATATGTTAGAAGACTAACCTCAAAATCATGGTCAAGGAGCTAGGGGAATTGTATTCTTTTTCATCTCAGTTCTATCTAACATGGCCAAATTCATCATTTCAAGACCTATCTATGCTTTGTAATATAAGTTAATTCTTTTAAAGAGCTAGGTACTAATTTAAAAAAAATTCTCAAGATTTTTATTGATGGCTTAGAAAAATTTACATGTCCTAATATTCTTTATTCTTATAGTTCAGGTGAAATCTCATCCGTTTTTAAACAGCTCAGTAAGTCAGCATGAAAGGAGACATTCTCCTTTTCCTATGTGAAAAATGTAAAAATAAGTAAGTGTGCCTGTATCATGAGATAGAATCAGGAAAGGAAGTATTGCCACAGAATCTAGCACTGATATGAAAATTTTAAAAAGAAATTGCTCACATATAAGTAATTACAAACCATTTTAATAGTTGGAGTCATTTTAAACTAGTCTGCCTACTGTCAAAAGCCTTTAAATTAGCACAGGACTTTCATCAGCCTTTCCTAGCTTCACTGAAGTCAGGACTGTAATATAATCTGATGATTAAATGATCAGGGCTATCCTTGCCAAATAGAAAATGGTATAGAAGTTTTACAAAACATACCATTGTCTATCTGAGAAGTGTTTCTATAATAACAAAGTTACTGTAAGTACCCAAAAGGTGATGAGTTTCTGCTGGGTGTGAAAGTTACCTGCAGTCTGTGTGTGTGTGTGTGTGTGTGTGTGTGTGTGTGTGTGTGTGTGTGTGCTCGTGGTGGGGAGAGGGGGGAGCAGAGGGAAAGAGAAAATCTTAATGGAGCCTGACATGGGGTTGATCTCAAGACCATGACACCATGACCTAAGCCAGAATAAAAAGTCCCAGGCTTAACCAACTGAGCCACCAAGGTGCCCCTACCGGGGTTTGTAAAGTGATAAAGCCACTGAGTTTATGATGAATTACCTCTCATTTCAAAAGTGCATCCCCCAAATTCTGAGAATTAAAGCCTTACTGTCCCAGTGTTGTAATCATCTCTCTCTCCCACCATTTTATTTATTCTCTCTCTACTGTAGGAACAGCAGGCCCCATTTCTGACTGTGCAGGAATTGGAGGCCCACATCAAGCTGTGCGACATGCTTGAATGACAAAGGAATGGAGTGATCCCAGGGACTGTGGAGTCAGGGCAGAGATATTTATTGCTTAGCAACCCCAACTGATGTCAAGAGTTTTGCTAAATGCAGATGGTAAGTAGGACTGTCAAAAATCAAAATCACTTTGCTATAATTCCTTTAAATTGTTTTCAATAAAAAATATTAATTAATTTACCCATGTATTTGTTTGATTGATTGATATAACAGCTTTCTGGCCAAGCACTAAAGTGGCAATTACAATTGCTGATCACACTAACTGGTCATAGAAATACAAAACTTAAGAGAAGAGAACTCCCACAACTTCTGGAGGATAATCAACTACTTTTCTGAATTGACATTCAAGTGCATTTCTCTAATCATTGTTGCTACTCAGGGTCTAGGAGAGTAGCAAATGATGGTGGAGTCTTTGGAAGCACATTGAAAATAACGGCATGTTACTTAAAAACTATCATTTATCAACAGTGTAATACAGTAATACCATATTTACCTTTCCATGTTGGAGGCCTTTCTTTTCAGGAAATGTAAGTAACCGATTATATTCTCATTCATGCTAAGTAGAGTCTCACAGGCTCTTTAATTAATTTTAAATATGCCATATGGAACCAAATATAAATATGAAGCATTTCTTTAAATCAAAAGTATGTACCCAGTTTACGTCACCATAAAAATCATACCTGCTGTTACCAGGAATTACTACCGTGAGAACATGCTTTACCGGTTTCCACGTAGCTACAACCAACAATAAAAACTGAAAAGAAGAGCTTATGGAGCTTTTGGATGTAGCTCCTTAAAAGGAAAGCCCAGTATGAGGATAGTACCCCTTTCCCAATCATAAACAGTGGCATGTTTTTTTCTAGCTAACAGGATGCCAACATTAGGAAAACAATAGACAACTCTCTCAGTAGTCATCCATATGGTACAGGCCAGCAGTAAAGGGAAACATTTTATCCGACAAATTAGCTAGATCCTAATGATCCACAATGCTCAATTAACAAAAATGATTTATTTAAAAAATTAGACACAACACATTTAGAGAAAGAAGCAAATGAAAATAAGACCAGATTTTCAGGAGGTTTTTTCCTGTCATTTTTCTTCTTTTTCTTTTCTTTATTTAAGTATTTATGTGTTTGTTTGTTTGCTGAGATTTTCAATTTTTTCCTGAGTCAGTTTCAGTAGTTTGGGTGTCTTTAAAAAAGTTAGTCTATTTCATCTAGGTTATCCATCGTTGATACACAATTGTTCTCATATTCCTTCATAATTTGTTTTACTTCTGTAAGGTCAATCATAACATTCCCTTTTTCATTCCTGATTTTATTAATTTCAGTCTTCTTTATTTCTTGATTATTTTGCTAAAGGTTTGTCAATTGTATTGATCTTTTCAAAGAACCAACTTGTGATTTCATTAATTTCTCTATTGTTTTCTAGTCTTTATTTCATTTATTTTTACTCTAGCTTTCTTTATTTTGTCTTCTTTTTGTACTAGATTGTTTTGTTTTTCTAGTATTATAGTGGAAGTTTTAGTTATTAAATGGACATCTTTCTTCCATTTTATTTTATTTTATTTTATTTTATTATTTTATTTTTTAGAGGGGGAGAGTAGGGAGGGAGAGAGGGACAGAGGGAGAGGCAGGAAGAGAGAATCTCAAGCAGGATCCATGCCCAGTGCAGAGCCAGATGCAGGGTTTGATCTCACAACCCTGAGATCATGACCTGAGCTGAAATCAAGAGTTGGGTGCTTAACCAACCGAGCCACCCAGGGGTCCCTTTCTTCCTTTTTGAGTTAAGAATCATAGCAACAAATTTTCCTGTAAGCACTATTTTAACTGCATTTCATTAAGTTTCTGTATGTTGTGTTTAAAATGTCATTTATCTCAAAGTATTTTCTAATTTCTCTTACGATTTCTTTGATCCACTGGTTGTATATGAATTTTCACATATTTGTGAATTTGCCAAATTACTTCAGTTACTGGCTTCCAATTTCATTCCATGTGATCAGAGAACATACTCTGTATCACTTAACATTTACAGGGATATGGTCTATCTTGGAAAGTGATCCGTGTGCACTTGAGAAGAATGTGTATGCCTCTGTTGTTGGATACAGTGTTCTATACATATCTGTTAGGTCTAGCTGGTGTATAGTGTTGTTCAAGTCTTCTGTTTCTTTACCAATCTTTTTACTGTTTTATCAAATACTGAAAGTGAGTTTTGAAGTCTTCAGCTATTATTGTTGAACAGTCTGTTTCCGCTTTCAGTTCCGTCGGTTTGGGGCATATACTTTGGGCCCTAATATTAGCATATATGTTTATAGTTATAACTTCTTGATGGCTTGACCCTTTCATTATTACAAAATGTCCTTCCTAGTAACAATTTTTTGTCTTAAAGTCTACTTTGTCTGCTATTAGTAGAGCTACTCTCACTCCCTTTTGGTTACTGATTGCAAAGTATGCCTTTTTTCATACTTTTATTTTTAACGTAGTTTTGTCTTTGAATCTAAATGTGTCTCTTGTACACTGAATAGAGTTGGATCATTTTTAATCTATTATACTAGTCTCTTTATTTTCATGTGGGATATTTAATACATTTACACAACCTAATTACTAATAAATTAGGGTTTATGTCTGTGATTTTGCTACTTATTTCTATATGTCTTATATCTTGTTCATTCTTCTATTCTAGTACTACATTCTTTTGTGTTAAGTAGGCATTTTCTAGTGTACAATTCCCTTGTTGTTTCTTTAACTATAAATTTTTAGTTATTTTCTTAGTGGTTTCCCTGGGAATTATAATTAATATTTTAACTTAAAAAAATTTAGCTCAGATTAATACCAACTTAATTACAATAGTGTATAAAAACTTTACTCCTATGCAGTCCATTCCCATCCCCCTCCTTTGTGCTTTTATTGTTATACAAATTACATCTTTCTATGCTGTATATGACTATCAACAGATTTATAATTATTGCTTTATGCAGTTGTATTTTAAATTGGTTATAAAAGACAGAGAACAAACGGATGGTTGCCAGAGGAGGGGGGAGGGGGTGGGAGATGGAAAAAATGGGTGAAAGGACATGAGAGGTATAGGCATCCAGTTATAGAATGAATGTCTTGGGAATAAAAAGCACAGCATAGAGAATATAGTCAATGATATTGTAATAGCATTATATGATGTCAGATGGTAGCTACACTTGTAATGAGCATAGCATAATTTTTTGAAGGAAACCCTTTATGATGTCTAATAGGGAAAGTCTGATAGTAATGAATACGCTCAGTTTTGGGGTTTTTTTAAATCTATAATTGTCTTAATTTCTCCTTCAATTTTGAAGGATAGTTTTGCTAGAGATAGCTTTGAAGGATAGTTTTAGTTATCCTTTCTTTTCCCCCCCCAGCACTTTGAATGTATCCTCATACTGCCATCTGGCTTTCATTGTTTCTGATGGGAAATTGGCTGTTAATCTTATTAGGAATCCCTTGCACCTAATGAGATGTTTCTCTCTACTCTCTATATTTTCTCTTTGTCTTTGGTCATTGACAGTTTGATTATAATTTGTCTATGGGATGGATCTCTTTAAGTTTTCCTACTAGGAGTTCATTGAGCTTCTTAGACATGTCAATCAATTTTTTCATCAAATTTGAGAAGTTTTTAGCCATAATTTCTTCAAATATTCTTACTTCACCTTTCTCTCTTCATACCTCTGTAAATATCATTATGCATATATTGATATGTTTGGTAGTGTTCCACTGATCTTGAGAATCTGTTTATTTTACTTTATGCTTTTGCCTTTCTGTTTCTAAAACTGGACAATTACAATTGATTTCCCTTCAACTTTACTGATTGTTTCTTCTGCCTATTCAAATCTGCTGTCAAACCTCTCTAGTGAATTTTTTATTTCAGTTATTGTACTTTTCAACTATAGTCTATTTGTTATTTTTATTAATTTCTATCTTTTTTATTTGTATTTTCTATTCAGTGAGACAGCATTCTCAAACTTTCCTTTAATTCTTTAGACATTCTTTCCTTTAGTTATTTGAACATTTTTTAAGTAGCTGATTTAAAGTATTTGTGTCAACAAATGAAGTATCAACATCTGGGCTTCCACAGGGACAGTTCTATGTATGGTTCACACTTTCATATTTTTTTGTATATCTCATAACTTTTTTTTGAAATTCAAACTCTTTAAATAATTTAATGCAACAACTTAGGAAATCAAAGTATCCCCTGTCCTCAGGGTTTGTTGATGTTGCTGTTTGTTGTTGCTGCTGTTATTGACCTTTCTGCACTAATTCTATAAAGTCTGTATTCTTTGTCAGTTCGTGAAAGTTTCTGCTCAATTCTTAGTGGTCAACTAACGATTGGACAGAGATTTCCTTAAATGCATGGAAACAATAACTCTCCCAGTCTCTGCTGAGGCGCTAAGTGTGTATTTGAGGCTGTCCTCAACACTCAGCTAGGTAGTTTACAATCAACCCTATCTTAGCCTTTGCTTTCATCATACACAGAGCCTCAAGGTGAGCCAGAGATAAGGGTTGTTGTGGTCTGAATATTTGTGTACCCCTTCTAAAATTCACATGTTGAAATCCCAGCCTCCAAAGTGATATTATTAGGACTTGGGGCCTTTAGGAGATGATTAGGTCACACAGGCAGAGCCCTCATGAATAGAATTAGCATGTCTATAAAACTTCTTTTTCTGAGAGAGATCCCTTGCCCCTTCCATTATGTGAGGACACAGTGAGATGATGCCATCTATGAGGAAGTGGGCCTTCATCAGACATGAACTTCCCAGCTTCTAGAACTGTGAGAAATAAATGTTTGTTGTTTATAAGCTATTCATTCAGTTTCTGATATTTGTATTATAGCAGTCCGAACAAACTAAGACAAGTGTTAAGGTTCTTCTCAGGTTTTCTGTTAGCATATACACATCCCTTGGCATATGAGCAGCCCTAAGCATGCAGGTGACCTCCCAGATCCCCAGAAATATGTCAGGTCTTTTCAGCGCCCCCTATAGGCATCTCATGTTCCAGATTTTTAAAAAATTATTTAGTTAGCCTATTGTTTGCTCCAACTGTTAACCATAATCTTGGGCAGTCAAAATATTAATAATTTCCTCTAATTGTTTTTGACAGATGCCAGGGAAAAGGCTATTCCTACTAGGTGAGCTCCAAGTCAGATCAAGTGAAAACAGCCTTGTCAGCAAGAAACATCTGACAGGTAAAATAATGATAATTTTCTGGGAATGGGTCTTTGGAGGAGCTCCAACCCCACTGTGCACTTCCAAATGCTGCTAGGCTGCTGGTGTTTACCATGATTATGGACTACTGTTTTTTAAGGTTACTATAGATCTTGGCAGGAGGGTATGGGAATAGGGAAAGTTAAAATGCCATAATAATTACTCTTTTTATTGCAATTCAGCTGTTTTTACAGACTCTGTCAAGCCTTTGGTTAATTTTTAGAGTTCTATAAAAAAATTTCTAACAATTACTGCCATTGTTCTCATTTCATGAAGGGGAGAATATTCAGAGATCCTTCCTCCACCATTTTTGCTGACATCGTTTTACTTGGTTTAGATTTGTTTTGTTTTGTAATGTTTTCATGCACAACATAAAGTTATACAAACTTCAGTGTGCCTGGGTGGCTCAGTCACTTGAGCGTCTGACTCTTGATTTTGGCTCAGGTCATGATCTGAGTGTTATGGGATTGGGCCCCATGCCAGGCTCTGCTCTCAGCACAGAGTCTGCTTGGGATTCTCTCTCCCTTTTCCTCTGCCCTTCCCCCTGTTCATGCTCTCTCTACCTCAATAAATAAATAAATAAAATATTTTTTAAAAATTTAACTTCACTTTACTCCATTGAACTAAACACAAAGAACAATAATTATCAAAATAGCTAATATTTATCAAGGTCTTAGGATGTACCATGCAGCATTGTAAATCTTTTATATGTAGTAAGTCTTTTAGAACAGCAATTCAACAGGTTAAGGTGTTCTTAGTATTCTTTTTTACAAATGTAGGAACCAAAACACAGGTAACTTGCCCATCACTACGCAGCAAGTGGTAGCCAGGAATTCAGGAATTTAGCACAAGAAAGCCTTTATCCTAAAGCACATGTTTTTATGGATGCCACACTACAAACTAAAAATTGAAGCTTGGAAAAATGCCTAAATAAAGTTATCAGCCTTCTCTATACACAATAGTCTTTTTTCTGGTCTTTTCTTAGAAAACTAATACAAAGGGAGAGGAAACTTCTTTTATTTAGAAGTTGGTTTGGGCAACTACTCTCAGATATATCTATAAAAGGAAATTTCTAGACTACCTTTAAGAAAACAGCGCATCAGTAGGACAAAAAGAGCAATGAGTTAGGGCATACCTAGTTACCATGACAATGCATAGTATCATTTTGTCTACTAATGCATCAGTATTTGGAAGTAGGTACAGAATAAGGAGACTACAACCCCTCGCTTTTCATGTTACTGATTGTTTACTCTCAAATTTTCAATTTGATTCTTTTAACAATTCTATGACATATAATCTACTCTTGCAGATAATGAAATAGAGACTCTATTAGGTTAAGTAAATTCTTGAAAACAAAACATTCAGTTTTTACTCTGTGTCAGGAAATGTTCCATGAACCTTAAATTTATTGGCATTTTCCCTCCTCACAACAATCCTGTGAGACAAGTATTATCGAATTATTCCCATTTTACAGATGAAGAACCTGAGGCAGAGAGAAGTTAAGTAATTTGCCCAAGGTCACATGATAGAGCTGAGATTTGAACGCTAGGGATTCTAGTCATAGAGATTGAAATATCACTACAATAAAATATATGAGATTGCAAGACCACTTCTTTAGTACCACAAAATGTCACATATAAAAACTGTAAAATAAAAAATACAATCCAAAAAATTAGTTTTGTGTCTGTATATGCTTTAATCCCATCTTGATTGGGTGATGCACTTTACATGAAATTAAGAAAATACTACAGGGACCCAGCAGTTGCCATTGAGCTGACCTGTTCACTAGCATAGGAACAGAGACACTGGCTGAGGGCTGCAAACCTAGGTACCAGGTCTTGGCTATACTTTACCATAAAATCCATACCGCTGCGTGGTGGTGCAACCAGTTTCCAGGACAAACTGGCAAATGGCAAAAGTGCAGCAGGACCCTCCCCCAGAGGATCAGCATGGGTCTGCTCTGTGGGGATCTCTAAAATTTAGAGTTTGGAAATCCAGTCACGTGCCTGCAAAAAAACACAAGAGTGCTGTGCCACCTGACAGATGAATCGCTCAGATGCAGGCAGGGTGAAGACAAGGATTTGGTGGAAGCCAGGGACACAACAGGGTGATGGTTTGCTCTTCTGTGAGAGCTTCCTGAAGAGTGGCAGTACGCGCTACCCAACCCAGAGAAAAGACAGTTGGATGATGCCATTCCTCCCACCCCTGTCATCACTAACCAATCTCAGTGAGCAAAACAGCACCATCTGGTGGAGGCCGCAGCCACTTACACCAAGCCCTTCCCCCTCCCCATCGCCCTGCAGTTTCATCTCCACTAGCGCAAGTCAGCCAAAGAATCAGTGTAGCAGGCCCCACCCCCAGAAGGCCAGCACAAACTTTCCCCATGCACCAAGTCTATTGATCATAGAGAGCTACAATCAAAGCTTCGGTTTGAGAGGAAGTAGGTTTTAGCTTCTTTCTTTTCTTTTCTTTCTTTTTTTTTTTTTTTTTGACCTCTTCCTAATATAGCCATTATTCAGCAGCAGGAATGCAACAGGCTTTCCTAACAAAAAACAGTGACCCAAATAAAATGACAAGACAGAGGAATTCACCCCAAAAGAAAGAAAAGGAAGAAGTCACAACCAGGTATTTAATCAATGCAGATACAAGTAAGGTGTCTGAACCAGAATTTAAAACAATAATCATAAGGATACTAGCTGAGCTTGAGAAAAGCATAGGAGACGCTAGAGAATCCCTTACAGCAGAGATAAAAGTACTAAAAACTAGTCAGGCTGAAACAAAACGCTATAACTGAGTGGTAAAACCAAATTGGATGTGATAGCAACAAGAATGGATGAAGCAGAGGAATGAATCAGTGATATAGAAGATAAAATTATGGAAAATAATGAAGCTAAAAATAAGGGAATGAAAAGTATTGGATCACAAATGTAGACTTAGGGAACTCAGTGACCCCTTAAAATGTAATAACATTTGTATCATAGGAGTCCCAGAAGAAGAAGAGAAAGAAGGTTTGAGGAAATTATAGCTGAAAACTTTCCTAAACCAGGGAAGGAAACAGAATCAAAACCCAAGAAGCTCAGAGAACTCTCATTAAATTCAACAAAAGCCAGCCATCACCGAGACATATCATAGTCAAACTCACAAAATACACAGACAAGGAAAGAATCCCGAAAGCAGCAAGGGAAAAAAGTCTTTAACCAACAAAAGAAGACAAATCATGAACACAGATCTGTCTACAGAAACTTGGCAGGCCAGAAGACAGTAGGAGGAAATATTCAACATGCTGAATGGGAAAAATATGCAGCCAAGAATACTTTATCCAACAAAACTGTCATTCAGAGCAGAAGAAGAGATAAATAGTTTTTCCCAGACAAACAAAAGCCAGCCCTGCAAGAAATATTAAAGGGGACTCTTTGAGTGGGAAAGAAAGATCAAAAGTAGCAAAGACTAGAAAGGAAAAGGGAATATCACCAGAAACACTGACTTTACAGGTAACACAATGGCACTTAATTCATACATATCAATAATCACTCTGAATGTAAATGGACTAAATGTTCCAATCAAAAGACATAGGGTATCAGAATGGATTAAAAAAACAAGACCCATTTATGTGCTGCCTACAAGAGAATTATTTGAGACCTAAAGACATCTCCAGATTTTAAATGAGGGAATAGAGATTCATCCTTATGTACCATAGGTGGCTCAGGCAACAAGATGTCCAACAAAGTGGTCTGCTGGAAAGCCAGTCATGCCTGGAGCTGGTATGCAGCCTCGGGACTGCAGCTGAATGCACAGCTAGAAGGTTGGCTTTAACAAGTACAGTCTGCAAAAGGCCCTGCTAGAGCCATAATTGCACCCCATGCAGGATACTGTGGGTCTTGTGCTGCTCATGTTTACAAACAAGTGGATCCATCTATTACCTGGAGAATTTTCATCCTTGGGCCTTCTCATCATGTGCCTCTCTCAATGTGCACTATCCAGGGTGGATATACATAGGATACCTCTGTATGACCTTTGTATGGACCAAAAGTTTTACAGAGAACTACGGAAGACAGGAATATTTGAACACATGTCTCTGCAGAGAGAGGAAGATGAACACAGTATTGAAATGCATTTGCCTTATACAGCTAAAGCCATGGAAAGCCACAAGGATGAGTTTACATTATTCCTCTACTGGTTGGAGCTCTGAGTGAGTCAAAAGAACAGGAATTTGAAAAATTGTTCAGTAAATATCTAGTGGACCCTAGTAATCTCTTTGTGGTTTCTTCTGATTTCGCCATTGGGGTCAAAGTTTCCATTATAGTTACTATGATGATTCCCAGGGGGAGATTTATAGATCTATTGAACATCAAGGTAAAATGGATGTGGGTATCATAGAACAACTAGACCCTGTATCATTTAGCAATTACTTGAAGAAATACCATAATCCTATATGTGGAAGATATCCCATTGGGGTGTTATTAAATGCTATCACAGAGCTCCAGAAGAATAGAATGAATAAGAGCTTTTACTTTTTGAATTAGGCCCAGTCACGCCAGTGTAGAAACTAGCAAGACAGTTCAGTGAGTTACGCAGCAGGAGTACTCACGATCCACTGAAGCTCCAAATCCTCAGGGATGGAAAAAGGACAGTCTCTTCAACAAATGCGTTGGGAAAACTGGACAGCAACATGCAGAAGAATGAAACTGGACCACTGTCTTACACCATATACAAAAATTAATTCAAAATGGACGAAAGACCTAAATGTGAGACCTGAAACCATCAAAATCCTAGAGAAGAACACATGCGGCAACCTCTTTGACATTAGCTGTAGCAACTTTTTTCTAGATATGTCTCCTGAGGCAAGGTAAACAAAAGCAAAAATGAGCCATTAGGACATGATCAAGATAGAAAGCTTCTGCGCAGCAAAGGAAACAGTTGGCAAAACCAAAAGACAGCCAACAGAATGGGAGAAGGTATTTGCAAATGACATATCTGATAAAGGGCTAGTATTCAGTATTTATAAAGAACTTACCAAGCTCAACACCCAGAAACCAAATAATCCAGGTAAGAAATGGGCAGAGACATCAATAGACGTTTTTCCAAAGAAGACATCCAGATGATTAACATACACATGAAAGGTTGCTCAACATCATTCATCATCATGAAATACAAATCAAAATCAAAACCACAATGAGATACCACCTCACACCTGTCAGAATGGCTAAAATTAACAACTCAGGAAACAGCAGATGTTGGCAAGGATGCAGAGAAAGGGGAACACTTTTGCCCTGTTGGTGGGAATGCAAACTGGTGCAGTCACTCTAGAAAACAGTATGGAGGTTCCCAAAAAGTTAAAAATAGAACTGCTCTATAATCCAGCAATTGCACTACTAAGTATTTACCAAAGGATACAAAAATACAGACTCGAAGGGGTACATGGACCCCAGTGTAAGTCACTTCACTTCAGTTAACCGTTTTGGCTTTAAAATTAGAGGGGTTTGTTTCTCACTTCCTGGACCTATACTTTATATATCTGAAACATTCTAGTACCTTTCTGTGGCCATTTTGACTTTTCATTTAAATTATGAAACATTTCAAACTCACCTGAAGTTTTGGTAGCCTTTTGGTCTGTTGGAAAGGCTATGTTTAGAAGCCTTCACCATTAATCCTACCAAACTCTGGTCTCAATTCCATTTACTCAAACCTACATTCTAAGTTAACTAGGCATTAAGCAGTATTATTTCTATGCTGACTTCATCTGTGATTTTTATCATTTCATGTAAATTTCTTCAGAATACTATTTTGATTCCCTGATTCCTTTGCATATGACTTCTTTGAATGCAGTGTCCTTCTAACCATTGTATACCCAGAAAATCAGTCAGTCCTTCAATTTCAACAGAGAAGTTGCTTCCTCTGTAGATACATTTCTGGACTTCCAGCCTCTGTATACCACTGGATCGGCACGGCACTTTTTTTTTTCGTTTATTTACCTGTACCTCCCAAACCAGACAAGAATTCCTCTGAGGGAAAGGACTGAGATCCACTCAGCATATATCCAATAGGATCTGACGAATAAAAGAGCCCAATATATATATTTTAGAATTAATAAATGAGTGAAATCAATTTAAAAACTAATTAATTCAGAATAATGGAATTTTTGGGGCGCCTGGGTGGCTCAGATGGTTCAGCAACCGCCTTTGGCTCAGGTCACGATCCCAGGGTCCTGGGATCAAGCCCCACGTCGGGCTCCCTGCTCAGCGGGGAGCCTGCCTCTCCCTCTCCCTCTACTGTTCCCCCACTGTGCTCTCCCACTCTCTCTGTCAAGTAAATAAAAAAACTTAAAAAAAAAAAAAGAATAATAGAATTTTTGCCAGGTCTGATTTTGTAAAAAGTCTGAATTGTAGGATACCTTATAAAACAGCAACTATGTTTAAGTAAACAGTTCTATTAGATTTGAATATAGTAAATATTTTAAGACAAAACTGAAGGCTAGTTAACCAGCAATATGTGGGCAAGTTAATTTTTAACAAGTCACAATAAGTCATAATTCGTATACATTACAAACTACCAGGTCATTAATGCAAAAGTCCTTTTATATGCAAAAAAAAAAAAAAAAAGTTGATGATCCCTAATGGGAGATACACAGACACAGAATCCTTGATTTCCTGAGAATGTGGCTTTAATTCCACAGCCCTAATGGTTGATGAGCAAGCAACTACTTAAATTTTTTTATTCAAGAGGTGTTATAGCTTTTCACAAAAAAGAACTATATCCACAAAAGAAAACTTCCATGTAAAAGGAATTTTATTACATTCATCTTCCGTGATTCCATACGGTTTAGTGCTGTGTTCTGTATGATGAGAGCATTTATAAATTGAGGGAAAAGCAAAAAGTTAGATGTAAGCACATTTGACCCCATAAAGGATTTTAAAATATTTTAGCGTCAGCTGCAAATCTGTTTGAGGTGCCCAGCTCTTTAGAGGATCAGTTTTAGTAAGGGATCTGAGAAAAGAAAGAAAGAGGGAGATGAAGGCAGAATGTGAAATAATCTATTGCCATCATTAATTTAACGCTGGCCAAGTCACTGACAAATTTGCCTAAGTGTTTGAGGAGCCTTAACGTGACAAACTGACGCAGCTCTGAAAGATAGCATCATCCCCTATGAATTTAATTTGCTTTTTGGGGGTGCCTGAGTATTGCTGTTCAGGGTACTGGAAAAGAATAAACATACTTAAAGCTGCATGGAAGGGATCATTCACTCCACCTAGGTGAATAGTTTACTTCACAGAATAGATTTTTCATCTTTTCACTAACCAATTTATTACTATGTCTTCCGTTTTGCGTGCATTTTAGTAACTGGTTATCAGCACATAAAAAAAGATGGAATTACTATATTCTACTTATTTATGATATATGTTCAAAATAACCACCAGAATACCCCTGAGCATATTTCAAAGAGAAAAATTCAAAATCACCTATAAACAGGGAGAAAAAGCTTAGAATTTTCTTCCCGGGGAAGGGTGGAATCTTAAGTAATATGCTTTTGAAATTACATAACATCAGCTACCACCTAATTTGGTTTTCCTAGTATCTAGTCTGGTTTGGGCATTTAGTATTATTTGTATTTTTTTGTCTTTTTTTCATATTTACTGTGTCCTTATTACATGTATATTTTAACCTGTAATTACAGGTTTATGTTATATGTGTGCCTATAAGCTGTTGCAATAGGTATTTTTTAATAAGCCAAATTAATAAATAAAATGTGATTCTTTTTTTGTGATTCTCACTTTTGCTGACTCTTCTGATCTTATCTTCTGCAATCACAACTTTCGTTATTACTAATATTAATAATAACTACTTTCTCCTTCACTCCAAAAAAGCAATAATAATATGAATGTTGTATCATATTTTCAAAAATCCAGAAATGTAGTTGAAATAAATGAACAATTCAAATGTAATCTTGATGAATAGTTCCTCAAAGTCTAAAAGCTCTTTGGAAATAAGAATGAGTTATATGTCAATTTAGAAACAATTATCATCAGTTTTTCTTTATCTTATAGAATTTTTGAGTATAAACCCAAATCCTCTTTTTTTTGCTGCTATGAAGACATAGATCTTATCTTCACACACAAGGAATATGGCAATAATACACACTATATTTGTAACTTATTGCACACTATTAATCTCTGCTCAAATCTCACCGTTTTCCATGTAATCTTTCCACTTTAAAATCTCATTATTCATTTATACAACTCCAGCAATTCACTTATATTGCTATAGTAATGGCTTAGCCTCTATATGCTTGCATCCCTGCAGATTTCATTAGGGCTTGGGGCTGGGGGCAAGAAGAGTCTTTCATGCCTCTGATACTTACATCTTCCCTAACACAGTTCCTATGAATTTATTTTATGATTCCTTAATGTAGAGCCATAGATTTTTTTCTAAGTTATTAGAGCACTTTTATGACTTCAATTTTTTTATTCTTCTTCTCCCTCACCTAGAAGGCAGAGAGAGTAGCTAATATCTCCTTAATGGTTAAGCAACTCCCTACCTGGGAGCTGATTAATCTGAGCAGCATGTATGGAGATATTTATCTGACTCAGTGAGAGAGTTTCCACAAACACCAGCCTCATTTCTGTTTCATCAAGAATACTGCCATTTGGGCCTAAGGAGGTGGTGAGCAATGGAAGGAGTGAAATAGTTGGCAACAAACATTGGTCACCCCTGGTGAAGGGGCCCTCAGTTAATTACTCAGGTGCCTTCAGCCAGATAACAGCTGAAGGGGAGAGGAGTTGTGACAACTGAATCCCTCAGATGTCAGTCATTATTATTTTTGCAGCTATCCTCAAAACCATGAAGGGTATAGAATAATTCATATTTATCAAATCCATATTCTAAACCATATTTAAAAAATTAGGGGGCACCTGGGTGGCTCAGTCAGTTAACCGTCTGCCTTCGGCTCAGGTCATGATTCCAGGGTCCTGGAGTCAAGCCCTACATCAGGCTCCCTGCTCAATGAGGAGCCTGCTTCTCCCTCTCCTCTACTTGTGCTCTCTCTCTCTCTAAAACAGATAAGTAAAATCTTTAAAAAATAGTAAATAAAATATAAAATAAAATAAAATAAAAAATCAATTTTTCTCTCCTTCCTCACAGTTCAAATGCTTCTGCAATGTAAACCTCCATGTGCATAAAAATAATCTTAGTAAAGTTCCACAGCACAGTAAACTGCATTGAATAGTACGGTTTCTGTTAATTTCCATTTTAAAAAATGGATCATTTTTGTCAATCCTATCATCTAAAGTGTGTATATAAAGGGATACAAAGCTGAAGAGAACTGATTTATGGCTCAGACATACGGAGGTCTCAGCAGCCAGCCACATGCACAACGGATGGCATTTTTGAAGCCTCAAATGGCAAAGGAGATTTGTTTCAGGTCAATACTTAAAGTGGCCACACACAGACACACAGAACACTGGCATCCAAACATTTACCCTCTGGGCAAGATGAATCTGAGGCATTTCCTCTGGAATACTTAAAGTGCATATGGTCATAGTGGAAATGGGCTCAGGACTGAAGATAGGACTTATTTGATAGCCTTTAAGTTTGTCAACACTCAGACTTCCTTGCCCATGTCACAGGGGGATTTCTGATAGCCAGGCAGTCCTTAAGCACTTAGTCAGAGTTTCAAACATTTCTCTTCAGAGAAATTCAATAGGAACAGAGAAAAGATCTCCACATCTCTGGTTGTATCTACCTACATGGAATCTTTTTATCACAAGGCTTCCCTCGGGTACCTGATTCCATTCTTAATGTCTCACATTTAAACATGAAGAAGACTAAAAATAACCACTATTTGAGGAGAGCTTTTTAACTCAAGAAAGAGCCTAAAATAATAAAGGAACAAATGAAGTAATGGAGGGAAGGTGGATGAGAAAGAGAATCCACCAATAAAACAAGAACAAGTTGCTGTGTATATTAGTTTTCTACTGCTGTGTGGTAAATTACCACAAACCTGTGGCTTAAAACAACACAAATTTATTATCTCACAGTATCTCTGCTCAGGGTCTTGCAAAGCTGCAGTCAGGTGTTGGCCAGGTCTGGGGTCATATTTGAAGCTCAGACTCCTCTTCCGAGCCAACTGGTTGGTGAAAGAATTCATTTCCTTGTGGTTATAGGACTGAGTGAAATCCCTGATTTTTTTGCTAGCCATACACCAGCAAAAGAGAAAGGCCAGCTCTCTCTCATTTCCTGGAGAGCACCCAAGAATTCCTTCTCAGGTAGCCCCCATAACCCATTTTTTTCTTTCTTTTTTCTTTTTTTATAATTTTTATTTGGTACAGCCACTTTGGAAAACAGTGTGGAGGTCCCTTAAAAAGTTAAAAATTGAGCTACCCTATGACCCAGCCATTGCACTACTGGGTATTTACCCCAAAGATACAGATGTAGTGAAGAGAAGGGCCATATGCACCCCAATGTTCATAGCAGCATTGTCCATAATAGCTAAATCATAGAAGGAGCTGAGATGCCCTTCAACAGATGACTGGATTAAGAAGATGTGGTCCATTATATACAATGGAATATTACTCAGCCATCAGAAAGAACGATTACACCCCATAACCCATTTTTAACCTGAATGCTACTTGCCTCTAGACCAGCAAGAACACAGATCTCTGACTTCTTCTATCACTGACCAATGGGCTCCCTTTGAAGGACTCAAATGATTACCTTGTCTACCCACTACAATCTTTCTTTTAATTAAGTCAAAGTCTACTGATCAAAAACTTAATTACTTGTGCAAAATCCTTTCTTTCATGTAAAGTAATATAGTCAAGAAAACAATATACCATCATAATCATAGTTTCCTCCCACACTCAAAAAGAGTTAATTATTTAAGGTGTGTGCATGAGAAGCCAAAAATTTTGGAGCCCATCTTAGAAATCTGCCCACCATACTTTGGAAAAGAAAAATATCAGAAAGCAAGAAAGAAACTATTTTATAAAATATAATTGCTGAAAAAATTGCAATAGAAACTTTGAAAGACAATATCAAGCAAATGAATAGAGAGAGGAGAAGAGAGAGAGAAAGAGAAAGAACAAAGGAAACTATGAGCAAAAATTAAGAAACTTAGAGATATTATATAGAAAATCCAATATTCAACAAATTACAGTTTTACAAATAAAGAAAATTTGAAGGAAGAGAGTATTAAAGAAAGAAATCAAAAGAATTTCCCTGAAATAAAGAATATACATTTCTAATTGAAAAAACCTTCTACTACACAGCAAGAAGGAATAAAAATAGATCCATAATGAGAGCACACATTATAAAATTTTAGTATAGGAAATAGAAAATTCTAAAGTCTCCAGAAATGTAAAAGAAACAAGTCATGAACAAAGAAGCAAGACTGATATTTCTCACAAGCAGCACTAAAAATTAAACACATTGGAGCAAGTACTTTAAAATTCTGAGGGAAAAATGTTTTTCAAACTAAATAACCAGCCAAACCCTCATCACATGTGAGGGTACAAGAACATCAGGCATTTTCGTATGTGCCAAATTTCCACACATTGACCTCCCATGAAACTTTCTTGAGAAGTCCTGAAAAACATTGTTCAGCAAACTCATGAGTAAATCAAGAAAGAGAAAGATGGGATTCAGAAAATATAGGATCAAATCAGGAAGACAGAGAAGAGAGACCTCAATGTGAGGTAACTGCTAGAACTGCTGGAAACCATCCAGATTATGGGGAATGCACAGAGAGCTACAAATGGAAAGGTATAAATTAAAAATATCGAGACAGCAAACTGGGCACGTGGGAAGTAAGACAATTACTGTTCAATACAAAAACCTCGCAAGTGAGGGTTTGCCCCATGGTGCATTATTACTTTGACAATGTGTTTGCTGTGTTTGCATAAACCTTGATGGAAGCAACAATCCTTGATTTAATTTCAGTGTTTGACAGGGTAAAGTTAACAGAAATGGAGGAGTGCTGAGAAGGTTTAAAAAGCTAAATCTTCATTTTTATTATAGAAAGTCAAATGGTATAATCTAAAAATCATCAATCCAAAAAATATTCTTAGAAACATATAATCTGGGGCAGCCTGCGGGGCTCCGTTGGTTAAGTGTCTGCCCTAGGCTCAGGCTCAGGTCTTGATCCCAGGACCCTGGAATCTAGCCCCGCAGGGCTCCCTGCTCAGTGGGGAGTCTACTTCGCCCTCTGCCCCTCCCCATTGTTCACGCTCTCACACACACTCTCTCTCTCTCAAATAAGTAAATAAAATCTTAAAAAAAAAAAAAGAAACATATAATTTGGAAAAATATCAGAAGAAACAGCTGAGTTAGAACTTTGCTTCTAGGAAAGGGAGTAGAATGGGAACTGCTCATTATTAGCTTTCTGTTACTCTTTGATTTTTTCTAATAATGTGCTGTTATATTTTTTAACTTTTTAACCAATTAGAAGCATCTTCTGCAGCTGTTTGTTGAGTCATAATTGAACTTCAGATATTCTTCTGGAAGAAAACACTATTGCAATGTTTTGTTAAATAAACACAAAAAGCTAAGGTTTTAACACGTAGAACTTTACTCTGATGTAGCATATACCGTCTCCCACGACTAACAAATTGAAACTTTGATTTCTGGCTTTTTCTGGTGATAATATTGTCTGCATATATTTTTATTAACTATATTAAATAAAGCCTATGTTTGTAGCACTTTGGAGGTATTAAAGCATTTTCAGTTTTATGTTGTTAATTATCCTTCCAATTACTCTGTGATAAAGGTAAATACTCAGTAAATATTAATGATAATTATTAACATTAAATACTCATTCTATTTTATAGATTAAAAACCTGAGGTTCATAGAGTTAAGTACATACTCAGAATCATGTTTTTTTTCCTTAGAAAGAATGTTCTAACATTAGTATAGTATATTGTTCATCACACCACACTTTTTCCTGTATGTTAGGATATAATACTTTATTTTTACTTTGTAATTTCCAGACTCAATGTCATTTTGATAATCACAGTATTTTGTTTACCTGACATTTTTTATTTTAAATATACTACTATGTACATCCACCCAATGTCATTGTGAAAGGCAATTTCCTTGTTTTTATATATTCATAGGTAGAAAATATGATTTTAAATATACATATATACACTTATAATGCATTTACAATTTCACTTCTACTTTGTCCAAAAAAGTGCATGAATCTATATTTGCTCTTCAGAGTTCCTCAATACATTAGAATATATGCCATGCCTCTTAAAAGAAATGCATACACCAAAAGGATCCACATCTGAAAGTCAAGTAAATAGGTGGCAAGCATTAGCTTATTGGACTTTCCTTCAGTCCTCCATGCTCCATTTCAGAAAACTCCCACACCTCTCATTCTGTTCATAGGACATTATAAGAGACTGGTACTGAGAACTATTGGTTCTGCCCTCAGAGAGCGACTAGATCTGAGATTTCCCTTGGAGTCATTAAAAAATGAACCCAGACAGAAGTTAAGAAAGGGGAGAGATGAAAGTAGACTCCAGTAGTGGAGAGAAAAGATGATGACTCCAGCAGAAAGGAAAAGTAGTTTACTTCTTCTCAGGCAAAATCAGTGAGGGTTTGGGAAGGTCATAAAGGCATCCTAGCATCACACAAGCAACCAAACAGCAAGTATATAGTGGTTCCAAGATGGATCCCAGAAGAACAATTCCATTTATCGCATGAGAACTTTAGGGAGCCAAAACATCACAAAAATCTGTACAGGAAGATCCCCCACATCCTTAGGCGTGTAACTACTTTTCAGATACAAAATACATATATATCCAAAATTTGGCACCACAGAGAAAGTGGGCTTGCCAATTTCATAAAGAACAGATGAATTGCTGTTGTTTTACTTTAATTAAATGTATTTAATATAAGTCTGGCAATAATTCCTGTCCAATGTCTCAGCTATTTCCAGTAGTGCTAAGAAAAATGAAATATGCCAACACAGCCATATTCTATAAAGCTAGTTACTTAGAAAATAGTTGACAGTTGCAAGCAACAACAACAAACTGCAATGAAGCAAATGCTATTTAGAAAACTTTGTTCATCTGCTTGTATAACAAACATGTATTGAGTCCTGCCAAATTGCCACATAAAAGTGCCAAATAAGGCCTGGGTCTTGGTGTTTCACACAATACTGTGGCCAGGAGACCAGGAGCTGACACAGAGACACTTGAAATACTTGAAGCAGAAGAGAAATGGAGGAGCCATAGAACATTAGGGATGAATACAGGAAGACCCAAGACCATGGAGGAGTTGCCTACTGTCTACACTATTTTCCAATATAGAGGTTCAAAATAGAGGTTGTTATGGTGACAGACTATGAAGCTTTTATCAAAATCCCAGGCTGTCAGAAGCAGGGTCTGGTCTGTTGAACTCACATGTGATCCTGTTGCATGGATAAGCCCTCTGAGGTAGTAGATGTCAGAGAAAAGGTGTGGGTGAAACTTATTGGCTGATAGATGAAAAATGATAGGATAAAAGTATCCTTCTCCATAAAAGTTGTCAACCATGGGACTGAGAAAGACCTTGACCCCAACAATGTTATCACTGAGCAAGAAGAGAGGCAGAGGCAGTCCTTCCATGATTACACTGGGAAGATCACCCTCAAGGCTATCCTGTACACCACCTACAAGGTGTGTGTTGATAGAGACTACTTTGCAAAGGGTTGTTTTATGCAACCATGAGGAGCTAAATATTCTCTGACACCTAATGAGGAAGAGGTGAAGGAAGAGGAAAATAAGCAGAGTTTGAGAAGCGTGACCCAATGAGGAATTCTTCTAGAAAAAGAAAGAAGCTCCTTAGGTTCCTTCAGTCAGTGAGATCTGCCCTCAGTTTGCAAAGTAACTGAGACTGACTCCTGCTGCCGCTGCCACTGCTGCTGCTGCTGCTGGAAAAGAAGGAAAAGAAATGAAGAAGAAGGAGAAGAGAAGAAGAAGAAGAAGAAGAAGAAGAAGAAGAAGAAGAAGAAGAAGAAACAGCAATGACAGCACAAGGAGCAAGAGTGAAAAGAGGACAGGGGTGATTGAGAAAAGAAGGAACCAGGAGTCTTGTGCCTTGAAGCCCTAGCTCCTAGAAAGACTCAATAGTGAGAATACGGTCTCCCACCCCATTGACCTCTCTCCCACGGGAGATGGCTTCCCCTCGTGGCACAGGTAGGTTTGGGAGTTAGATGACAAAAACATCTGTCTGAATGAGTTGTTGTTAACTTACCATTCCGGGTCTCCTTGCAAGTGACCCTTGCAGCTCATCCACTCATTTACTCGACTTCATTTAGCAGGAGGTCCTATTACCCTCTCCAGCTGCCACTGCCAGAGCCAGATTTCTGTACAGGAATCCAGGCTAGAGCCACAGGTAATGCTGTGCAGGCAAATCTGGCTGTAGTTGGAGAACAGTGATTGGTCCCTCTCTGTTGGGCCAGCCCTGGACCGATTGGTGAGTGATCTCTACAGCATCCAACACGGGCAGAGGGAGACCTGCGGTATGAGGGAGAACATGGTGAGAAGTGGTGCTTACTTTTTCCATTTCCCCATTATGGTTCTACTGTGCTAGAACTGACAGCCAGAAAACCATTATTTGCAATGACTGAGCTTGTATGTGACATTCTGCCAGACCACGGAACCAGATAGCTCAAGCCAAGATCATTGCTTTACTTGTATTTACTAATGTAAGTCAATGTAAGTCAATTCCACTAAAGGTCTCTGTTTAAATTCCTGTCATTACATGGGGGGAAAATGCCAAATAAAAGGCATAATGCCTGCCCTCATGAAGTTGTTTAACGAAGAAAGGATCATAAATTTAAAAAACAATGCAGTGAGATAAAGCATGAAAGAAGGTTGTATTTGGTGTGAAGGCAGCTGAACAGGGCCTTCATACCAAATACCAAATACTGTTTTAGAGTAGGATGATGGAGGTCATCCTAGTGAAACTTGCCTTGAGATGAATTTTGAAGGTGAAGTAAAAGATAGCTTGATTCCAAATTGGGTGGGAAAAAGCAGGATGAATAACTTGCTAAGATTATGTTTAGTTCACATAACAAAAAGTTAACTAGCACAGCTTAAACCTATAGGATTTTTCCCCATAATAAACACTCCTTTAGTGGGAACCTTAAGGATGGTGCAGCTGCTCAAGGAGTTGATGAAGAATTCAAGTTGTGTTTGGTTTCTTCCTCTGCCAGTTTTAGTGGGTGGTTTTTGTTCTCTTGGGCACAAGAAAGCTGTTGTACGTCCAGGCATCATGTATATGTATTAGTCAGAAAGAAGGGATGAAAGGCGAAGGTGTCCCTTTTATTAGAAGAACAATAGCTTTTCTAGAAGTCCTAGCCAGTAGACTTTAGCTGTTTTATTATGGGCCAAAACTTGATCACATGACCACCCCTAAAGGCACAGGAGTCTAGGGAGGTAAGGATTTTTAACTTATCACACTGCCTCCCCAAACAAAACTCGGGATGCTAGTAAGAAGGAGAAAATAGATGCTACGTAGGAAACTACCACCAGGATTTCTACTTTTGAGATGTTAAAGTAGTTGTATTTTTCCCTATTCCACCTACTAAATAAAACTAAAAACTTTGGACATTATGTAAAACATTTGTTTTCTTACCACAATGAAATCAAACTAGAAATCAATAAAAGAAAGATAGAAAGGAAATATTAAAATAGTTGGAAATTCTGGAAAACTAAATAAATATTATTCAATTTCCATTTTGCTTTTAGTTTATGTATCAAGAAGAATAGTCTCCACACTAGAAAATTAGAAAAAAAAATCAACATTAATGAACAAAATCCCAAGATACATGAGAAGATAGTAAGAATATTTTTAGTAGGTCTTAACTGTCCCAGAGTATAACTGATAAATGGAGGGATGGATGGATACTCCTTCACACTGTACTGTTACCTTGTGCTTATATTTCTCTCCTGCCCAATTATTTATAAGCTCTCTGGAAGAACAGCTATAAGGAGATATCTTGTCTCTTTCTTCTTTATATTAAATGCCTTGAACACAGTGGTCACTCAAAAATTATAACTGAATTGAATAATTGATTAATTAATTCATTGATCATTTGAATGAATTAGTTTCTAGCCATAGATAATTCATTTATGAATAAACCAATTCAAGTTGATGAACCAATTACCTCTAAAGCACTGCCAAGTTGCATAAATTACTTTTCTCTTAGTGAATATCTTTTCTTAAAAGACATACATGTGAAATGAATGAAAAATAAAAATCAAGCAAAAGAAGCCAATAAATTGCCAAACACAGGCATTTACAATTAACCTTACAGCTTTCTGACAAAAGGATCAGACATACACACACACAAATATGGTCAAACAAATTTTATTATTTAGAAAAAGAATAATACTGTCCTCAGATTTTCTGTGAACAAATCAAATGATAACTGCCAAATGAAAGTGCATATTCAGGATATGATGATGGAAGCATATGGCTAGATCACAGGAAGTGACAGCGAGTAGGCTCTGCTGGTCAGAGCACATGCGGAACATGGTGATCACTTTTGGCACATCATTTAAAGATATATATTAATAAATTCTAGTGTGTTTCAGGGAGTGTGAGTTAAATAGTAAAAGGTCTTGAACTATATCATTCAAGCAATGGGTTAATTAGTGAGAAGAGAAATCCATGGGAAAACATATGAATTATCTAAATACTTGAAGGTCATTCATGTAGATGAGGGAGAAAATTCTGGAGGAGTTGAAATCATAATGACGTGGTTGAGAGACACACCATTAGGTTCAATATCAGTGAGAGTTCTGAATGGCTGTAACATCTCAATATCAGGCATCCTTCCCATGAAAAGCGACCACCCCATTACAGAAGAGTTAATGAAACCCCAGATAAGCATTAACCAAGGATGTTAAGAGATTTCTAGAGGAGTAGGAGATTGAGTCAGATGACTTCAAAAGGCCATTTCAATATTCAGATTCTGTACCTCTAAGAGCTACTGGTAGATTTTCACCAATTCTCCTGTATGACTTTACTCAATTCTATTTGCCAATGATAACTTATATTTGGCCTAATTTAAGACTAACATCACAACTTTTTAAATAAAGAAAATTAATTGGGTCACCCAAGATTCAAACCTAAAGCCTGGGTTTCATAAAAACAGTGTTTCAAATAACTCAATCAGTAAGGTTTATATTTAAATGGGGCCACATTTCTTATCCAAGACTTACTGGCATCTATGGCTCTAGTACATAATTCTGGCTTATTTTTGTTTAAGAAGGTATAATTGTCATTGATAGTATGTTTTAAGCAGAGAAGTTTTCAAAGATGTATGGCTATATTTACAAAAACAGTTCATGTTTAAATACATAAAAATGATAATGGTATATAAATGTATTAAGGCAGAAGGTGAGTCTCTTCAAGTAATTCTTACTAGAATTTATATGATAAATTACAAAATAAAAGTTAACTCCATGTTTATCCAGCTTAGCTCTACAGTCAGAAGGTACTTGCCTTCATTTTAAAACTTAGGTGTTTTGAGAAAAGTAATTATACTTTTAATTATGAATAGTAATATAAACTGAAGTATTGACAACAGCAACACCAGCAGCAGCAAAGAACATATGTCTGGAATATTCAGTACTCAATACCTGGCACCTTACAGGGCAACTACAAATGCTATATAAACACTGGTAAAATGAATGACGGGAAATCTCACACACAAGAACTGGGTGCTGACATAGCACGGAGTTCCTGTTTTCACTCCATTAAATCTGGTTTCCACATATGACCTCTGGAATATCCAAGTTAAAAGACCAGAGCCTCAGGTGAACATTACAATTTATGCACAATGCACAATGTGTAGCTTTAGGAGTTATCTCTTTTTTAACATTTTTAAAGAGGGAAACACTCAAGAGAAAAATGACTGGGGGTGTCTAGGTGGCTCAGTCAGCTGGGCTTCTGGCTCTTGATTTGGCTCGGGTCATGGTCTCAGCGTTGTGGGATTGGATCCCATGTCAACTCCACTGGGTATGGAGCCTGCCTGGGACTCTCTCTCCCCCTCTCCCTTGGCCCCCTTCTCTGTAAGTGCGCAATTTCTCAAAAAGGAAGGAAGGAAGGAAGGAAGGAAGGAAGGAAGGAAGGAAGGAAGGAAGGAAAGAAGGAAGGAAGGAAGGAAGGAAGGAAGGAAGGAAGGAAGGAAGAAGAAGAAGAAAAAGAAAGAAAGAAAGAAAGAAAGAAAGAAAGAAAGAAAGAAAGAAAGAAAGAAAGAAAGAAAGAAAGAAAGAAAGAAAGAAAGAAAGAAAGAAAGAAAGAAAGAAAGAAAGAAAAGAGATAGGAAGAAAAGAAGAGAAAAAGAAAAAAGTAGGTGACACTTAACTTCAAGAAAATCGTGATTCTTGACATTTTTGTTACCGAGAGATTCTGAAACTTGGATAGCCATTGTCTGGTAAAGGAGTTATGTTCCTTTATGAAGCCCCAGAAATAAACCCTCAAGTTCTCTAAGATTTGTGAGGTATTTGGGGAAATATCTGAGTAAACCCATATTTTCTCTTACAACTTCAAACAACGAGAAAAAAATTATGCCTAATGAGGTTCTTTTTGAGGCTTAAAGCAGAAAATTTAATAAATACATGAGAAAAGCAGTATGTGTTCATGAAATAGTTTTAAAAGAAAGGATTTCCGGGGGCGCCTGGGTGGCTCTGTTGTTAAGCATCTGCTTTTGTCCCAGGGCGTGATCCCTTCTTCCTCTCCCCCTCCCCCTGCTTGTGTTCCCTCTCTCACTGGCTGTCTCCCTCTCTCTGTGTTAAATAAATAAAATCTTAAAAACAAAACAAAACGAGAAAAAGAAAGGATTTCCTGAGAACAATGTGACTGCAGAATTTCTTCCATCCACTTTCTTGAAAAAAGTTACTTCATGCACTGATGACAAATAGATTAGATAAAGATGTTGGGAGGCAAAAGAAATTCCTTATAGCTTTTGATAAAACTCACTAAAATTATTGAACTTAGAGACAAGACACTTTAAAATCCAAGGCAGTCTTGCTTGATGAGAAAATCCTAGTTTGGAGGGGAAGAAATAGAGTGTTATTACCTAGTATCAACTACCTTGGAGACTTTGGGAAAAGATCCTTAATATTCCCGCAACCAGGTCTACTCAGCTACAAGTCATCATGATTGCTACTACTGAGTTTGTCCCTACTATGTTGGATGCTTTACTCAGCTTCCTTTTCTAGTCTGGTGAACCTGGGTATATTATTTAACTCCAATCTTCCAATTTCTCACTGAAGCAAAGTTAATGATAGTTACATAGTCGTGAATGTTTTAGCACTTAGCATACAGAGTGCCTGGTATATAATAACCATTTTATACATATTTGCTTATCATTATTACCTCTTGAATCATAGCCTAGAAGTAGGTATTATTTAAAGATGGGTATCATAGTAAAATAATGGAATAGATTAGAAGCCATAACTTTTATAAACTGGCTAACATATTTTGTTTGGCAGACTGTGTAGTATTTATTCGCCCCACAGAATGTTTTCATTTTGAGATTTTGAGTTACTTCTCAATGTATAAAAATAGATTTCACAAACAAATTTCAATTTCCAGCTTTCATTAGAAATGTAAAATACCTGATCATTTTCGGCGTACCAACCCAAAGGACAGCCACAAGGGTAAACTTGGAGCCGTACTTTTTAGCAAAGTTTCTCGAGTTTGCCATGGCTTCCACTTTTACTATTATCTCCACAACGAGAACAAAATGAATATAATTCATCATGGTGCTTGCAAAATTGTGGACCAATATTAGTATTTTTCTTAGATTTTTTTTTCCATAGAGTTTCCAAACTGGTTGTGCCTTCCTTTTGACCAAAGTATACAGACTTACTCCTTCTGTCTGAACTACCGAGGTAAGTGAAATAAAAGTTGTTTTTCAAGTGTGTGCCATTTGTTTGGATGCAAATTATGTCACCCTTTCTGGGACTGTTTCCTTTATAAACATAAAATAATAAATAAAGTATACATATGTACATACATATTTGAACTAATGCGATGCTGGGCTTAACGACTCCTAAATAGAAAATGCTAATGAGTCTAATGGCTAATTATGCCATCCAAATATCCTTAACTTAGATAAATATTCTAAGTAAATTTGTGTGTGTGTTTATCGAAATATAATAGACATATACCATTGAGTAAATTTAAAGTGTATCACTTGTTGATTTAATACACATATATTGCAATGTGATTACCACTTAGCCTTAACTAACACCTCCATCACATCATATAATTTTTATTTCTTATTTGTGGTGAGAATACTTAAGACTAGTCTCTTAGCAACTTTCAAGTATGTAATACAGTATTGTGAACTCTGATCACAGTGCTGTGCATTAGACCCCCAAACTTACACATCTTGTAACGGCGACTATATACACTCTGACCAATATCTCCCCGGTAACCACCATTCTACTCTCTGCTTCTGTGAGTTTAGCTTTTTTAGATTCCACGTGTGAGAGATATCACAGTGTTCGCCTGTCTCTGTGTGACTTATTTTATTTCACATATGCCTTGAAGGTCCATACACACGGTCACAAATGGCAGAAATTTCTTCTTTCTCGTGGCTGAATAATAACCCATCATATATTTACACCCAATCTTCTTGATCCATTCATCTATTGACGAACTCTTAAGTTGTTCCCATATTTGACTATTGTTAATAATGTTGTAATAAACATGGGAGTATATGGGACGCCTGCGTGGCTTAGTCACTTAAGCATCTGCCTTCGGCTCAGGTCATGATCCCAGGTTCCTGGGATTGAGTCCCGCTTCAGGCTCCTTGTTCAGCAGGGAGCCTGCTTCTCCCTCTCCCTCTGCCTCTCACCGCGCTTGTGTTCTCTCTCTCTCTCTGACAAATAAATGAAAAAATCTTTTAAAAAATCTTGTTCATAGTAGTTTCTTATGATCCTTCGTATTTCTGCATTATCACTTGAAATGTCTCTTCTTTATTTCTGATTTTATTTGAGAATTCTCTCCTTTTTTTCTTAGTCTAGCAAAAAAGGTTGTCAATAGACTAATCAGAGGTAAATTTAAAGTATAATCTCTCATATCCACACTTCAACTAGAAATTTGAAACTTGAAATTTGAAATGATTTCAAAGAATATCATTTACCCTGAACGAACAAGATCTGCTCTATTTCTGGATTTAAAATGTTTCTGGGGTTTGGATAATTTTATTCCCAAGTACTTTTCACTTCTACCACTTAATATAGCCCTGTCATGTCCCAAATTTTTGGTCTTGGTTTTTCTATCTTTTATAGTGTAAGAAATTAAATACATAATAAATGTTTGCCTAATAGTAATGTAATGCACTGAAACTTTTTTTTTTTTTACCTACCAAAATATCACAACTAGGAGCCATTACTTCTTAACTATGACCAGCTAGACTACCGGGACGTTGATCCTGTTAAATGCTGCACTTCTTTTCCATATCCCATAGGATGGGCAAACTGGTCATCACAAAGTTTTAGGACCCAGTGTATCTGTGTCAAGCCTCAAGTATTCCAGCAAATGATTTTTCCAACAGTACTTTGATATTACTTCCTTTTTTAATGGACAAGCATGAAAAGCTCTTTTAGGACAATTCCATTATTTGAATACTTTCATTATTCAGATTGCCAGATAAGTTTTGTTATGATCTTTCACGTAAGTATCCTATTCAATAATCCCCCCCAGTCTTGCTTTCCTGTCCCTCCAAAGCACCTTCAAAATCCTTCACCATGATTCCTTCCTCCCCTCTTTTATTTCTAGCTTAATCAGTTCCAGGCTAACTCCTCCCTAACTGCTTCTCACCTAGTCTTCTCTTTTACCCCATGAATACCATTCAACCTTCTTTTCAAACTCTTTCCACTTCTTTCCTTTATTTGAAACCTGAAAACACAGTGTTTCTTACAAATGGGCTGGTACACAACTCTCTTTACTCCCAGAACGTTGTTGCCACCCTCTTTCAATTACTTCTCATTTTGAAATTCATATAACTTAAATAACCCATTTTCTTTTGTTCTAATTAATTCTCCAAGCCCTAAGACACTCTGCTAAGTTCTTCAGTGATTTGTACATGTGGCAAATGTTGTGTTCTTCTTGGTGGTGGTGGTGGTGATAGTGATGGGGAGTGATTGTGTTGCTGCAGATGGCATTTAAATTTTACTTTTGTTTTACTCACAACTATATTCCTGAGAAACTTCTTAAAATTCCTAGCTTCACATTTTTTGTTACCTTCACCAATGACTTTTATTTTTACTACACTCAACACTTTAACCTCACTGTTAAACCCCTTCAACAATCCAAATCTGTTATACCTTCAGGACTTTGAACTTACACCAAATCTTTTACTCCTCATTATCCTCCTCCCTTCCTTCTTTGTCCCTAGTGTGATATTCAAAACATTGAAAGATGTCCCTACCTCTTCTAGAATCCCTTACACTTTTTATCTTTTGCCATTCCCACGTGAGAGGTTCTAGCTCAGGATACAACACAGTGTTTTTTTTGTTTTTTATTCTTTTTTCTTGCACTTCCACTGTAAGACTGTCCATCATTTCTAGAGATGTAAAGAAACTTCTGAAGACACTGTACTCACTCATACTGGGTCTTTAACTACTACTGTGCAAAGTTGTATTAGTATCTTGACTCCCTTACAGTTTCACTCAGCTGTCATTAAGACTCACAATTTAAAATGTCATTAGATTTCAAAGGTTAATTTCTAAAAATAAACACATAGATTGAATTTAACTTATATTTCTCAATTACTAAATTTTATTTTTAAGTAGAATTATTTTCAAAATTATTTTTCTAGAATTATCACTTAGTGAGGCTTCATATCCAAGACATTTTTATTTTAATTACCATGCTTTCTTTCTACATGATAAATGAGAAGATTACAGAAGAAAAGTATTATTTTCATTAAACATCTTAGAAAATACAGTTTTACAAATACAAAACGTTACTCTCATAATGATTCATATCTCAAATCTAACCATTTATAGTGCATAAAATTAAGGTTCTTATATTTTCATGTTTTAATATTTATTTATGGTTTCTAACTAGAGATGTATCTTAATTCCAAAGAGAAATATCAGTCTGTGAATTTGTTAAGACATAGCAAAATGAAAATACACATTTAATATTAGAGTAGGTCGTTCTCTGAAGTTTAATAAAGGATTGTAGCTGGACTTCTTTGCCAGTTATTTGTGGAAAACTACACAGTGTTCCTTCAGAAAACAATGTATTTCAAATGCCCTTTTATAATTAAAATATAAATGTGACTTATGTAGAAGAGCCCTTTGTATCCCAAAAGCAAACAAAATTGTTTGCTTCAGCTTGCACTGGATTACCAGTGCACAGACAATACCTGTATTTAGAGCACAAGGAAATAGGAATAATATATAGTTGATATATATAAATATTATATATATTCAAAATTTATTTAACATATATAAATGTATATTCCATAATAAGTATGTAATATACTAAGTATGTAATTATACGTAATTTAATATTTCAAAAATGGAAAAAAAATACACCTCTATTGTCCTTTCTTATGGTTATCTTAGTGTACAGTATTAAAACTGTGTGTATACATGCATGGTGAGAAGGGAAATGAGACAAATATCTTCTGTGCCAACTTTCAGGAAACTGCTGACCTTATTCTTCAACCATTTTCTGTAAGTTGCACAAACAGTAAGAAGAAAGATTTTCTTTGTTTATTTTCTTAAACTATAATTTCAAATATACACAAGTCAAGAAAATCTATATGTAATACTTATGTTTTTAGGAGCCATTGAACACCATGTAGATGCAACAAGTAGAGTTACAATCATCTAGGACCAGCAGACAATTTTCTCAGGAATCTGTAAAGATGACTTCTATTTTTGACAAATAAAAGAAGGGAAGATGATAGTGATTTTTCATCTGATCTCATAATATTTATGGAACTCTTAGGTAAAGACAATCCAATCCCAATAATCTTTTTGAAAGGCAGCTAGACAATCTTTGTTTTTCTTTAATGGTAAGTTTGGATTTTTGATACAAGACTGATAATTTCTGGTTCATGACTATGTTTCCCTTAAAAATCAGAGTGTCTCTTTTTCCAAAGATTATAACAATTTACATAATGACCATGTATTGCAGAATTGACCTCCCCCTGAACCAAGGAACACAAACTGTTTAAAAGATCAAAATGTATTACTTAGATGCATTTAGTAAAAAGAAGAAAAAAAAACTTTCTCATACTACTCAGAACAAGCTAGAAATTTCTGTAGGACTGTTGGCAGCAGGGAACTCTAAAAAATGTTGAACATCTGAGAAGGCAAACAGTGAACATAGCTTTTCTCATGTAATCTTTGCAACTCGTCTGTGAAATGGTTATTATGGTCCCTATTTTGAGGACACCATGGTTCAGTAATAATAAATTGCTCAACAAAATAAGTTGAACAGACAGTGAGTAGTAAAGCAGTATTGTAATTCGTATTTCTGTATCTCCAAAATCTGTGTATCTTCACTAACACTACTGGTTTCCCAGTCGCCATATTTCTACCACTCAAGTTAAGAGAGAGAGACCACAATATAAGATTCCCAAACTCTTTCTTTACTGAGGGTGGACTTTAAAAATCAAACCAGCAATTTTCTTCTCTGTTGATGCTGAAAAACTATAGAGAAACAGGGAGGAACACAAAACACAAAAACTCAAACTTCGTTTTCTGCCAAAGAAAGAGATAAATATAATCTCATACAAAGTACAGATTCTAAATTAAATATAACTGCTGAAATTAAGCAGAAAGAGAAAAGAAAAAAATGGAAAGACATGAGGATGAAGTACCAATAAAACTCAGAAAATACCAGTAAAAATCCACTTTCTGTCGGTGGAAAGATTCACCTTGAAATAGTATATTGCTAACTTACAACAGATGAAAGGACCTGGGGTTAGCAGGACTATTGGCAGAAGCCCTTCTCCACACTAATTAGCTCAGAGAACAAAAAATTGGGGAGCCCCTTAGAAATTACATAGTTGAGCCAGGGACATATTTGTTGTCTCCGAGGCAAAAACCAAAGTAGTCTTTAGAGTGTAAAGCCTTAAAAAGTGCTCTAGCCCTTTCCTTCCCTTTAACACTACAAAATATGTTCCAGGAAATACAACTCTGAGAGTCCATAAGACAAAAGAAATTCACAAACAGGAAAATTTGTGAACATCTTTTATAGTGAAAGTCTGAATACTTTATTCTAAGATCGGGGACAAGATAAGACTATACAATGTTGAATAGAAGGAGTATGGGATACCAGTTCTGAAACCACTTGTATACTAAATTTGAATAAATAAGTAAATATATTGTAGATAATGAGAGGCAAGACTTTTGCTGATGGAGAAAGAAGTTACAAATGAGGAAAAGGAAAGCATCAGATAAATCCCGTAGTGCTGGACTGGAGTCAGATATCAATATGGACAAATTTTTAAAATAGATTTTCCGATAAATAGATACAGAAATAAATATAGATGTATTTTATACTTATTTATGTATTTATTTCCCAGTTTAATGGCACCAAAGAAGCAACGAGCCCTGCTTACACCCAGATCTCAATATCTAATACCATTCTCCAATGAAAGGAACCAGAGTTCCTTAGAAAAGTAGTTGATTCTCTGAAACTCAGCATTTGTGCCAAAAAATAACAACAGTTGTTCTATAATCCAAGGACTGAAATAAACATCCATCAGTCTATACTATGTGCTACACTATAAATAAATAGCTGAATGAATGAATGAATCAATCAATCAATGTAACATTTCTTCTTCATAGAAGAATTCCAATTAATAAATGTAGAAAGAATGAGGAAAATAGAAAATTGCCTTTATAAAATCATCCTAATAATCATTGCTGGTAAAATTCACTAATGAAAGCTAAAATCAGTGTGCAAAGTTTAAGTAGAAACAGAATATTTGCATAGTCTCAAGGTATTTTTCCCCAAAGACTTAATAATTACAAAGGAAAAAGTAGCTTTGCAAGACAGAATCCTAGAAGACCCCACGTTAGTCAAGTAATAAAGGTTAACATCACAGTGACACATACTGACATTATGTATCCCCTGATATTATGCCCTGAGAAGGGAACAAGATCCTATCACTTCTGTGGTATCCTTCTCCAAAATGCATAGCCTCAAGCTAATCAAGAAAAAACATCAGACAAACCCAAACTGAGGGACGTGCTATAAAGTAACTGCCCAGTATTCTTCAAAAGTGTCAAGGTCATGAAAGATAAGGAAAGACTGAGGACAGATTGCAGTTGGGAGGAGACTATGAAAACATGATAACTGAATAAGAGGAGGGATTCTGTATAGATTGCCGAAACTGAAAAAAATAAGATCAATGCAAAAATTTTTTAAATTTGAGTAAGTTCTGTGCTTTAGTTAGTAGTATTTGACTGAGGGCCATTTCTTAGTTTTAATAAATGGTCTATGGCTATATAACATGTTAACATAAGTGCAAGCTGGCGAAGGATATGCTGGAACTCTCTGTATTATACTCACAACTCTTCTATAAGCCTAAAAATATCTTGAAATAAAAGATAAAGCTTAGAATTTAAAATAAAGTGAAACAAACCTATTTATTATCCAGATGCTGGTACAATCACCTGGAAGGAACAACACAAGTGATTTTAAAATGCAGCATACAATCAAGAGCAACACAATAATGTAAGTGCTTTAGTAATTATATTGTTAGTAGCAATATTGTAGTTGCTATTCTGAGATCGCTGCATGGGCGAAATCAGATAAAGCAAATGAGAAATTATGTGATAATCTAATCTATCAATCCCAGAGTTCTTGAGAGACAGGCTTTCAGGGTAGGAGAACAGAGAAAAGAGGAAATGGTTAAGTAAAAAGTCTGGTAGCCCTAAATTTAAATTAAAAGTGTTAGTATGAACTTGTGAGTATTTTATACACATATTCCTATATGTATAAAATACTATATATATAATATGTATATTATATTTATGTACATTTATGTTATTTATACATTATATATTTTATAAAATATATTTATTTCTATTTACGTCCATTGAAATCTTTGGAAACAATGACTATCCCAGACTCAAAAGCTCTGGTGATTATGGTCGACACAGGTCAACAGAGAGAGATGAGGGTGGGAAGCACATATGGGGAGATCAGAGAGAAGCTATGACACAGGTACAAAGATACTCAAAAAATACTCACAGTGGATAATACTGAGTTATAGAAGAAAGTATGAAGGAGAGGAAGAATAAGCACTAGATATATCATCTTGCAAAGAAGGAAACTAGGAGATTAGTGTCCAAAGCAGTAGAAAATGAGGAGTATTATGTAAACTTATAAAGACAATCACTAAAAAAAAAAATTACAATCCTTGTCAAATACCACCAAGCAAGAAAAGATATTGCCAAATAGTCTTTCACAGATGTTGTAGCCCCCTAGACACCTGCTAGCAGTGTACGAGGCCCAATTTCCTGCAACCTTAACGAGTGTGCTATAAAACTTTCGAAGTTTGCTAAGCTCATAAGTAAAAAATGGTACCTTAATGTAGCTGACTCCATTTTCTCTTTACTAAGTTAGGATTCAAGCTATGTCATATGCCGAATTTCTATATGTAGTCGCATGTACTCCACTTTATTGTTCTGTCTGTTCAACTGCCAGCATCACCCTGTTATAATTACCCAGGACTTTTACTGTGTCTTTGGGTCTGGCAGCACAGTCTCCTCAGACTGTTTTTACTTTGGAGAACTTTTCAAGCTATTCCATTTTGTTTATGTTGTCATATTAATTTTAGCTTGTCCAGATTAAAAAAAAAAAAAGCCTGTTGAGGTTTGGTTGACATTGTATTAAATTACAAAATAATTTCGAGAAAAAAACTTTATTATAATGGTTATATCTCAAGAATATTGCTACAGATGTATACACATTTTGACCCAGCAGTTTCACTGCCAGGAATTTATCTTACTGATATGGTGCATATGTAAGAAATGTTGTAAGTACAAGACTATTCACTCCGACAAAACAAAGTCAAAAGCAAATGACGCAATGAAAAAATATTAACAACTCCTGACACAAAGGACTAAACTCCCTAATATACAGTGAGAGTTCTATAAATAGCCAAGAAAAATTCCAATAACCCAATAGCAAAATGGGTTAAAAAAAAAAAAAAAAACACATGAAACAGCAACTCCTCTCCGTTCCAGCCTAAAGCAAATACAAATAGCCCCTAAAAAATGAAAACTTGCTTAAATTTACCTATCCGAAGACAAATGCAAATTAAAACTATACCATATGAGACTATCAGAAATTCTGACATCAGACCCTGTTGGTGAGGCTGTGGGGAAACAGTTGGCTCATACACTGCTGATGGGAGTACAAACTCTGGGGAGGACAATATTCAAAAATGTATCAAAAATCCAAGTCAAATACCTTTGATCCAATACTCTCACTTTTGGGTATGTATCATGGAGACACACATAATTGTACCACAAATATATATCTCATTATTTTTTAATTATAATAGCTATAAATCAGAAATAATCTAAGTATCTATATCAGAAATAGATCTAAGTATCCATCTGTAGACTATTACCTAATTAAATATGGTATTTATCCATAATATCATATTACAAAGTTGTAAAAAGAAATAAGGGATCGCTCTATAAACTACATTAAGTTTCTCCTGTTTTACTACTAAGAAAGAAGAGGAGAGGAAGAGAGACTCCCAAGCAGACTCCATGCTGAGCATGGAGCTCAAAGCAGGGCTTGATCTCAAGACACCAAGATCATGACCTGAGCCAAAACCACGAGTCCAACACTCAACTGACCTGGCCACCGAGGTGCCCTGAAGGATAGCCTTTTCAATAACCAGTGCTTGGACATCCAAACGCAAGAAAATTGAACCTCAACCTAAACCCATACTTCAAGCAAAAATTAACTCAGAGTCAGTCAGGGACTTAAATATAAAACATAGAACTCTGAAACTTTTAGAAAAAATTATCAGAAGAAATGTTCAGGACCTAAGAAGAGAAGAATTTTTAGACTTGACACCAGCAATACAATCCATGAAAGAAAAAATTGATAAATTGGACCTAGTTAAAATTAGGAATTTTTACTGTGAAAACCCATATGAAGAGATTAAAAAGACCAGCTACAGATTGGGAGAAAGTATTTGCCAGCTACATATTAGACAAATTCCTTCCATCTAAACATGTAAAGTATTCTCAGTATTCAACAACAGCAAAATCCAATTTTTAAATGGTTAAAAGAAATGAACAGATATTTCACCAAAGATAACATACAAATGGCAAATAATCCAATGTTAACAACACTAGCTATTAGGGAAATTCAAATTAAAACCACAATGAGATATTAGTACACATCTGTCAGAATAGCTCAAAGACAGAGTGGTAACACCAAATGCTGACACGCCTAGATTGCAGTGGGCATGAAGAATTGTCCAGTCATTCTGGAAAACAGTTTGGCTGCTTCTCGTAAACCTAAATATGCATATGCCTTATGACTGAGCAATTTTACTCCTGGGTATTATCCCAGAGGAATGAACACTTATGTCGACACTAAACTGTACACAAATGTTCCTAGCCGTTTTATTTGTAATAACCGCACACTGGAAATAACTGAAGCGTCCTTTGATAGTTTAATGGTTAAACAAACCGTGACACATCCTCATTGTGGAATACTATTCAACAATCAAAAGGAACTAATGATTAACACATGCAACAACTTGGATGGATCTGAAGGGGATTCTACTGGATGAAAAGGCCAATCTCAAAAGGCACATACTATATGATTTCATATATATATTATATGTGTATATATATTTTATATATGTAAATGTCATATATATAACATTTTTAAATAACAAAATTTTAGAAAGGGAGAACAGATTAAGGGTTACCAGATTTCACTGGTTCTATATATAGAGACATGTAAAACTGGCAAAGTCTGAGTATGCTCCGTAGATTGTAGCAGTGGCAATTTCCTGGATTTGCCATTGTAATGTTCCGATGCAACAGGTTACCATCAGGAAAACTGAAAGAAGGGAACAGGACTCCCCTATGCCACTTTTTGGGCACTTTCGGTGCATTTATAATTATTTCAAAACAAAAGTTTAAGAAAAAACAATGTGCAGGGGTGCCTGGGTGGCGCAGTCGTTAAGTGTCTGCCTTCGGCTCAGGGTGTGATCCCAGCATTCTGGGATCGAGCCCCACATCAGGCTCCTCCGCTGGGAGCCTGCTTCTTCCTCTCACACTCCCCCTGCTTGTATTCCCTCTCTTGCTGGCTGTCTTTCTCTGTCAAATAAATAAATAAAATCTTAAAAAAAAAAAAAAAACAATGTGCAGAACTGTGTGTATCATATGCTATTGTTTTGCGGGAAGAGGATAGGAGAGAGAAACGTGTATTTGTTTTTGCTTCTGTATGAATAAAGGAATTGCAAAAGGATAGCATTTATAGTGGCAGGCAATAATGTGGCAGGGAGGGGCAACTGTAGCAAACGGAAGACAGGTATAGAAAGGAATGTCATTTTCTTTTTAATATTTTGAACCATGTTAATTTATTTCTGACTTTAAAATCAAATCATTGTTATAGGTGTAAAAATAATTATCACGACTGTGCACTATTTCTATCATTCACAAAAGAACATTTAACACCAAAAAAACTAAAATGACATAACCTTGGATTTAGGTCAGGTATTCAAATTTCATCACTGCTACTTTATGAAAACTTTGGTTTTTCGTTGGTATTTCTCTTATTTCCTGGGGATTTAAGTAAACTGGACCACGGGTTTGCGCTGGTCTTGGCAACGACACTCAGAAAACCCGGCACTAGCTCACACCGATTTTACCCAGGTGCCAGATGAATGTCTCAAGTTTTGGTTTCATCCTGCAGCTTCAGCAAATGCAGAGCATTGTTCTCTCGGACTTTAAAAGGAAAACAACAAAGGGATTCTTTTTAAAACCTCCACAGATTGGAATAGAATGTGCCTTTCCGCGCTTTAGTGTTTCTTAGGAAATAGACTTGTGTGGTGTTATTTGTTCATTTCCCAAAAAAAGAAAATAAAGACAAGGAAAATGCAAATGCTGAGACTCAAAAGAATTTTTGAAAACAGTCAAGAGCAATAAAAAAAAAGTGTACAGGCAGCACTTAAGCACAGTTTATTAACACAGCACGTAAAAGTAAAATGCTAGCCTCCACGGGTACTAATGAAAATCAGTAAATGTCAGTGTGCATAGTGCTGCTATGATGGAAATCTCTGCTTTTTTATTTATCTGCTAGAACAGAGAAAAGGGAAAGTTAGTAACTTGGGCCAATAAAGTATGAAAGCTGCTCTGAGGTTATTCACATTCAAAATTGCAATATTCTGAGAAGTTAAAGAGCCATTTGCCTGTGCATCTAAACTTTATGTATCAAAGTTCATTTCAACCTTAGCCGTCTGTACATTTACTCCTCTCGTTGCTTCTTTCGGTGTATTGACAAAAGGAGTGATCAGGTTAGCCAATATTTACAGGAGAAAGTCACGGGCTTTTAGTAACTATGAAAGCAAATTTAAGAGCTCTAAATTAATGATTTTTTTAAAAGTACACATGGGAACACATAAATGTGTCACCAATGCGACAATCTCCTGTTCTTGGGGAAAGTCAAATGTTTTGAATTTCAATGGAAGCAGCCCAGTGAGCCCGAGGGTCTGCAGGAAGGTGGCTCTGAAGTGAGCACACATCCCACAGACAGTGGCTCTCTTCGTAGGAGCTTTGTTTCCATTGTGACCATCGTGGTTACGAACACGTCTTCCAAGTTTCAGCACATTCAAAGCAATTATTCCGGGAATAATAACGGCTGACCTCGTGGCCCAGGCGCTCTTCCCCATATCAGTCTGATCCATTCCCTCACTTTCTTGGGTTTCTGCTTAAATGTCCCCTTACCAGAGAGAGCTTCCTTGACACTCCAATAAAGGGCACACGGCTGTGAACCACCCCGTTTTCTTCACAGCACGTATCACTACCGCCTATTTCATGTTTATTTGGTTACCGTCAGCCCCCTTCGGGGATGTCAGCTACATGAGGGCAGGGATCCAAAGGGTTTGACCCACTTCTATGCACCCACTAGGAAAAAACAGTGACTCAGGAAGTCCTTCTATTCAGACCTCACAATGATTCTGTAAGGGAAAGGAGGCCAAAAATTGTTGAGGCCCCAGTGTTACCAGTCTAATCAGTAGGAAAATGTATGACTAAAACCCATGTCTGAGTTCTAAATCCCATGCTTTTTCCAGCAAGTCACAGAGCCTCTTATTTTAAGATAATGTGAGTTACTTTAAATCTGGAAATTTTCATCAAACAAATAGGCTATTATGAAAGCTAATTGTCCACCAAAAAGAGCATGTGTTTTTTATTAGTTGGTTAGATGATGTAATTCCTCCTTTGTGTGCACAAGCAAAAAGCCTTTCTTTTTTCAGAAATAAGACATCCTTTTAATCAGGAATAATATGGAAGCAAAAAAAACTTGACACTCCTCAGGATAACCCTAGATGTGAATGCAAAGGTATTAATAAATCTATGAAATTAACAGCAACCATTTAACAATTCAGTGAGCATTTACTGAGTATCTTTCATTGGTCAGACCCTCTGCTAAGACCATGTAGTTACAAAGAGGAATAAATGATAGTCCACATCCTTTCCGTTAAACCCACTGAAAGATATAGACATATGAACATAATTATAATATAATGTAATCAGAGGCTTTCATAAGTTTTGTAAGTGATAAGCGGAAAGGGAATCTGTAAGCAGTTTTGCCTAGGAAGACCGAGCAGAAGAGTTGAGTTTGAGCTGCATCTTCAGAGATCAGTAGTCATTCCCAGGTCCAATAGCAATAGAGAGAGTGGCATATATATGGGGCTGGGGAATAGCCTGTGTGTTCCAAAGACGAGGACATTTAACACGTCTGGGCATCAGGTACACTGGGAGGTATTGCTGGAGATGGAGCTGTCAATGAGCACAGTAATACTACCTAAATGTTGTTGAGAAAGTTCAGTGAGATGATGCATATAAAGCCATCAGCATAGCGCCTCACTAAGGAGTGAATACATGCTGGCATTTGTCTTGGAGAGGAGGATTTGAGATTTTTATACATCCATAATTCTAAAAGAAGAAAAATACCTCCTGGTACAAAAAAATAAATCTACTGTTTAGCAAGTACAATTCTTTATCCGAGTACCTGTGTAGTAGAAAGGGCAGGCATATTATTTACACAGAGCTGCGTTCAAAACAGAGACTCCAGGCAACATTATCATCTGATGTTTTCAGCAAGATCCAATATACTTGACAGGGAGCTTCGGAAGTAATGAAGCAATCCTGTATTTAATTAGAACCAGTCATGATACAAATTTCACTTGCTTAGATAGCAGGTTGATTTTCCAGAGAAGAGGGTGTGAGTTTGGTTTCTTCTTCCATTACTCATGACCTCAATCCTTAGGGAAATGACAAGATAATTTAATTCTCAAACACTCATTTGGGAGTGTCAATGATAAATGATCGGAAATATTGCTGCTCCCACTGCACTACTTTTCTTATTGGTTCTTCCCTTTTCTTCCCCTGACTTGCTTCTCCTCTCCACTCAGCCCCAAGAAAACTAACTTGATACTGGAGTGATAAAACCTGTCACAATAAACGTAATCTTCTGTCACAATCTTTCTCCTTTTTTCTTTGTCTAATGTTCCCCCTAAAAAATCTCCAGTTTGATACTTGCATGGCAACATTATACTTCTGTATAATTAAGAGCCAACACTAATTGATTCCATTGTTTGTACCAGTCAGCACAAGAAAATCGTAATTTTCCTTTTCTTTGCATCTTACAATCACCTAATAAGCAGCTCTAATGCTGGGCTATTGAATTATACAATAAACAAAAATTTCCCATCATTTAACATTTGTTCAAAGACTTAATGCTGTGGGTCCACAAAAGCAGAAATAAGAAGGGAAATGTGCACTTACCCAGAGAATCCAATCAATGCAAACCACAAATCTAAATTAATTATTCAGGCCACCAAAATCTGTTGTTGTTATTGTGGTTGTATTAATGCCTAAGCTATTTGAAAAAATTATGCTAACCTTACATGGAGGTTTGGTCTTTGTTGACATGAGTGTGACCAATAAAAATCCTTTTCTATTCTTAAGCTCCGCTCGCGGGCGTGCACATGTGAGTCGGGGGAGGGGCAGAGGGAGAGACTCTTCAAGCAGACGCCCCGCTGAACAAAGAGGAGGCTGAGGCCCAGGCAGGGCTCCATCTCATGATCCATGAATTCAGGAGCAGAAACCAAGAGCCCCCCACCCAACTGACTGAGCCACCCAGGCGCCCCTCCTTTTGTATTCTAATTGAAACATTACTTAAATTATTTTGCAAATAAGCAAGACACTTGGGGTAGTTGTATTTATCCCCCAAATCTGAAAAGATGCAAGGGCTTCATTACACAGGGATCAGAAACCATCATCTTTTGGGCCAGGGTGAGATCTTAACGCCAACGGGATTTTACTATCTACCTCTGCACCTATGAACCCCCCACATATCTGACTGCATCTGGAATTCCCACCAGGTTCTTCCTCATCACAACTTCCACTGAGTGTCAGGGACTCAGTGCGAAGCACAGACAGCCAAAGGCAGAACAATGCCTTCCTTCGGGGAGCACTGCCCTCCCGCCTCAGGCCCATGACCGTGCCGGCCTCTTCCTGACTGCTTTAGACTCACCTCCATACACACTCATTTAGTTAATTATTTTTTCATCCCTTAAAAAAAAATCTCTCCTCATCGCCCTGTGCAGAAGGACAATATCTATTTCTAGAAGAAAAATGTGATCCCATGAGAGACCAAAGTACGAAAATTTCTTTTTAAATCATTTAATGACAATGAGATTATAATTGCGCAGGAAGCTTAGAAAATGAGTCCTTCCATTTAAGTTTGCTTTCTAGTGCTAACTGAGAGGTGTTTGGCTCACACGTACCATGACCCGTGACTGTGACCTATGCTATTGAAAGTATTCCTAGAATGTATTAGCGCACTGTTCCTCTTGAGTAAGTAATGTCACTTGGTCTTTTTCTGATGACTCGCCATCTCACAGCACCTTTGTAAGAACAGATAGGTAGCTTCTCTTTTAAGCTAACACATTTTTCTTTCATTTGTGTGCTTTTTACTAAAAGACATTTAGGAACCATGTGAGTGAAAAATGTTTGAGCAGCACCATGGAAGGTCACACGTTCCTTTGTTCGTTCATTCACACACTCAGCTCCTGAGCATGTAAAGAGCTCCTACAAAGTACAAGGCACTGCGTCAGGCCCTGGAATGGAATGTTGAGTACCTCTAAGACCTCTGAGGAAAGGAATTTGCCATCATACTCACCTGAGATACTGCTGAGCTCTCCTGAAAACCCAGTCCCCATTCCTGTCTGAGCATCACCATCCACATGGTAGGTGGTAGGAAGACTGCAAAGACAGCTTAAAGATGACCAAATATTTTCATCGGCAAGAATCAAAGAAAACTCCTCCTGATGAGAAATTATAAAATCTTCTCTCTTAGCAACTTCCAAATACACAGTCGGTATTATTAACAATAGTCACTGTGCTGGGCTTTACATCCCCAGCACTTAAACTTATCTTATAACTGGAAGCTTGCACCTTTTAAACTTAGTTTTACCCATCTCCCCCACCAACCACCCCTAACCCCTGCCCACCTGCAGCAACCACCAATCTGTTCTCTGTACCTATGGGTTCAGGTTTTTAAAAAAATTTTTTATTCCACTTACGGGTGCCTGGGTGGCTCAGTCAGTTAAGTGTCTGCCTTCGGCTCAGGTCATGATCTCCGGGTCCTGGGATTGAGCCCTGCATCAGGCTCCCTGCTCATCAGGGAGTCTGCTTCTCCCTCTCCCTCTTCCCCTCCGCCCCACTTGTGTGCTAGTGCTCTCTCTCTCTTTCTCAAATAAATACACAAAATCTTTAAAAAAATTTTTAAAAATTATTCCACTTAATAAAGTCAATCATATGGTATTTGTTTTTCTCTGACTTATTTCATCTAAAACTAATACAATGTGATATGTCAATTATATCTCAATAAAAAAGAGAAGAGAAAAGAAGGAAAAGTCTCAGAGATGATGGCAAGTAAGGTGGGACAAGGAGGGGTTTGGGCATCCAACCACATTTTACAATAACCCTACATCATCATGCTCTTCATTAACAATGATTTTTAACTTTTGGGGGACCAAGTACTTCCTAGATTCATAAATTCATAGATTCATAAAGAATCTATAAAAACTCTTGTCCATTACACTTAAAAAATAGTTGAAATGGTAAATTTTATGTTATGTATATTTTACTACAAGTTTTAAAAACGCTTTGTCCAGGAAAAATATGCAAATAGATGCAAAAATAGATAATTTTATGGGATCCGCAGATGCCCTGAAGTCCACCATGGACTTCATGGAGATTCAGGGACACCCTGTTAAGAACCTGTGTATGAAACAGAGCGGAGGGAGTTGTTCGTTTATGTAAACAAGATATGAGAGACTATGTGGCAGTTATTTGAATAGTCTCATCAAAATGACGGCAAGAGAGTGATTCCGATCCCTACACAGATCTGCCGCTAAGACTTCTCATTTGACCGTGTGCCCAGGGCCCATCAAGGGACGCTTGTCTATGTCTCAATATATTTTTGGTTGCCTGGCAAGGAGGTGAGGTTGGTAGTAACATCTCGCACATAGATACCACGGATGCCCGTGAACCGCCTAACATGCACAGGACAGCCTCCACCACAAAAAACTCTCTGGGTGAAATGTCAACAGTGCCAAAATTAAAAAACCCTGGCCTACACTAATCAGTTGCTCAAATATCTTCTATAAGAAAAGGTTGGTCACCTCTAAAATTGGTTATAGAGAGAAACAAGAAAAACGTAAAGAAGCATCCATTTTAACCCAAATAAAAAAAAAAAAAGTCTTTTTTTTTTTTTTGGCTGTGGAATAGGTTATCATCTTGGTGTTCTTTAGTTTTATAATTACACGATATATTTATTGTTGTCCTTTGAGGGCAACACCAGTTTTACCTAAAATAAATTGTAAAACTAACAAATAATGCAGTGTTAAAACCCTTATTTTTGATCTACTTTTGATCTAAAATAGGTCACAGGCACCATTTCATAAAGGCAGGGGGATCTCGTTCGTGGAATGAAAATAATCTGGCCCGTCCATCTGCCCAGCGGTGTTAGCCTGTGGCAGTTGCTATAGCAAATATCTGTTTTATGAATACCACCGAGTAACACAAGCCGTCAAAAATGAAAACAGAGTTGATTAAATGCAGGCTAAGTGACCTTTAAAATTATTTCATTGCCTCTGGACAGTGGTTTGGGTTATTGTGGACAAATAACTCCTGTATACAGTATACATTTGTGGCACTTGGGACTGCATCTAAATAAGGCCAGGCAAGCAGATGGCCACACATCAGCCAGTCTTCCCTCTTAGAAGTACACACTGGCCAGCCACCTTGAACTTGGAGAAAGCCACAGTGATCATGAAAAAGCTCAGCAGGATAGCTTATATGGGCTCTGTTCTATTTTCCAGCTGAGCATGGGGACTTACTTACTATCCCAAATTAAGTTTTCTCACTGTTAACTTGGATGCTCACGGTATCTGAAAAAAATTAAAATCTTACAGAAACAGATAGTATAAAATGCAAGCATGCTGTTATCTAAGTAAACTATAAAGGAACTCAACTTTGTTTTCAATAAGCCCTTAAATTTCACTCTTCCCCTAGGGCCTTCACATTGCTGTTTATGACAAGCTACTCATTTTTGCCTATCCAAAAATATGTTAGGGCTCAAAATTAGTCCTTTCTTATCCTCTAATATTCAAAATTCACATTATTTTAATGTTCTGAGGGCGCCTGTGTGGCTCAGTCCGTAAAGCAGCTGCGTTTGGCTCAGGTCATGATCTCAGGGTCCTTGGATCGAGCCCCACATCGGGCTCCCGGCTTGGTGGGGGGTCTGTTTCTCCCTCTGTCCCTCCCCCCCACTCATTCGTGTGCACACTCTCTCTCAAATAAACAAATAAAATCTTTGAAAAAAAAGTATCTCGTATATTTTAGTGTTCTGGACTTAAATAATCTTTAGCACCGACAAAATAATTCACATTAAGATATAAATGGGTGATGGCAACTAGAATGTGCTAAGACTTCAAAAAGTAATTCTTAAATTTTAAAATAATTACAAGAAATGAATTTTTAACTAATAAACATCCGGCAGGAAGCAGGGTAATTTTTTAGCATCTCTTGAATCACAGCACATAAGCAATTCTCAGATAATATCAATAAAACTGGTTCTAAATCCCAAATTCGTACAGATCTCACTTTCAACGATAAATGAGATTTACCAACACTGAAGCATGGCAGGTGACATCAGACCTTAGCTCCTAAAGATGGGAAAGGAAGTTGAAGAGGAAATCTAATTCCTCCTGAGCAATTGTGTTGCTCTGAGAACTGTCTCAGGTGACTATGCTTACTTAAGGTAATCCTCTTAAAGTCTTTTCAAGATAGATCATATTAGTCCCATTTTAGAGATAGGAAAACTGACATTTACAGTGATTAAATAGTTTGCCCTAAGTTGTATACTACTAATAAGAAAAAAAAAACAAACAACTAGGATTTTAAACAACTCTGTTAACTCAGAATCCCAAAATCTTTGGATAGACACGTGGCTCATTTTGTCTGAACAGAAGGAAACAGCATCCAGTAAACACTTCCCATGTTTAAGCAGCTTCTGAACTAAGTACTGCCACACAGTAGTTGTTTAATGCTCAGAGTCTGTGAATAAGACACAGTTTTCTCCACATTAACAGATGAAGAAACTGATGCCCAGTGAGGGGAAGGTCACACAACTAGCAAGGGGCGAATCTGGAACTGGAGCCAAGGACTGCCTGGGTCTAGATTCTAATTCTAGTTCCAAGTTTACTAAAGTTTCTGTGTCATGTATTCTTTGTTTCAACTAAAAATGGGTGATAACTGGAGCACCTGGGTGGCTCAGTCGGTTAAGCATCCGACTCTTGGTTTTGGCTCATGTCATGATCTCGTGGGTCCTGGGATTGAACCCCAAGCCCGGGGGGGGGGGGGGATGCTCCATGCTCAGCGGGGAGTCTGCTTGAAGATTCTCTCCCTCTGCCCCTCCCCCCCACTGCTCACACTCACTCTTTCTCTAAAATAAATACATACAATCTTTAAAACATGGGTGCTGATAATCAAAGGCACTGGGCAAAAAAGTATTTTGAGCAGAATTTTCCCCAATTTATTCATTCTTTTTATCAGAATAGAGGAGATTCCACAGCCTTTGCACACGCACTATTATAATGTTTGATCCTTAAAGAAAGCAAATCTTTCCTCTATATATAATCTCAATGTTCTGGCTTTAAATCAGTTTTGTGTATACCGATAAGTTGCTGTCTTGAGGATTTATTGGTTTTGTTGTTTGTGGCAGTGTTTTAGGATCTTTTGGAGAGATAAAAGGGGAGAGGAAAAGAACATAAAGCTGGCGGTGAACAGGTGGAGCTAATTCAGCACACAATTGCAAAAGAGAAGAAATAGGCATTAATGTAGAAGTTTGATCTATACAATGCTAAGACAAACCTAATATTTGAAAACATCCTGGTACTTTCCTGCATTGACTTTTCACTCGAAATTTGACTCCATGTAAAAATAGGCATAATGTCCCAAGTACCAAGTTTTTGACACACATATCTCTTGGTAACTTTCCATAAACGGGCAATACCTCCTGTCACACATTACTCATCAGGGCAGAAGCATCTATATTTAATGCTGCCATATCCAGCAGCTTAAATGTACATTTTTATGCATACCAATTCCCCAGAAGAGACGAGTGGGCATGGCGTGTGCCCTGGTTGGTCAGACAAGGAGGGAGAGGAATTTGGGAGCAGACCAAGAAGGAAACCTGTGTCCCCTTGATAGAATGTTGTACGTACAAAAAAAATCCCTAAAGTTCTATTACAATTTAATGCTTCAGATTAGCACTGAGAAAACACTCTTCTCAAAGATTAAGTGAAACGGACCTAATAATGCAGTTTCCTTTCCAAGTCTGAATACAAATTATTCACCTGGGGCTGTTGCCATAATTCTCTAAATCACAGCACTGAATGAAATTGTTGTAGTACCTTGTTTCTACTGATGGTGACGATAGCACGATAATAAAAAAGCACTGATATCTACATCATGAGAGCATAGCAAGGACTAATAGGGGAGGGTGGTTATTTAAGGTCTGGGACACCAAGTACTCAGTAATGCTAATTCCCTCCTCAACTTCTGCCCCTTTTAAAATGAAGCAGATTCCCAGCAATGTCTTTGCTGGACTACAACTCTAAGCATCATGATTGCACACGAGGGAGATGAAAGACTGAGCTATGTTTCGTAACGTAGAATAAAAACTTACTTGGACACCGACACACACATTCACTTAACTCAAGTAAAACTCAAGTTAAAACTAAAAACTAAAGGACAAGATCCTTTCTGAAGTAGGGTCATTTGATTCTTATTCCCAACCCAGGCTTAGGAAACCCAATAGTTTCCTCAGTTTTACGGGCGGGTGCCAAGAAGTTGACAAACAGTGTTCATTGGTAATTTAAATGACATTCACTGAAGGAGAAAAAATAAACTTTATGAAATATTTCGGGAATAAAAAGTGCGGAGGGGCCTTCCCTGAAATCAAAAGGCTGCTCTAGGATATTAAGTTTCTAAAATGCAATAAGAATAAAGTATAACAGAAAACATACCTCTTTCACCTTTGATTAAATAGTTACTATGTTTACAAAAGATGAAACCAATGTAATATGTAAATGTGTGTGTCTATAATCCAGGTGGGCTTCCTAAGTGAAAAGGATTACCAAACAATTGTGCCACTTGCCACTTTTTTTTTTTTTAAAGACAAAGCCCTTATTTGGAAGTAATGTAAAAATAAAGGACTGAATCTAAGGGTCCTGCTTTGCTGATTCAGATCCAGCAGTAAGCTGTTTGTTTTAGGGTAGACCGAGGATCTGAAACATCTGGGAGAAAGCATGTAAAGGGAGCCATTTAACAGCTGGTGAAGCTGTGACAGGAATATTATGCAAACAAGTCAGGAAAACACCACCTATTGTACATTAAAAAGCATACTTTCTCATCTGGAAGTTTTATGTTACTTTTGTTGTGGTTGTGTTTTACATATCTAATCTTGGGAAATGACGGATGCTTTATAAGTCAGCCATGTTTTCCTGCAGATTCTTATTACTCAGCGTGGTCCATAGAACAGCATCATCGGCACTTCCGGACAGCTGGTCGGGAACACAGAATCTCAGGCCCACCCTAGACCTACTGAATCAGAACTGCAGTTTAACCAACTCCCCAGGAGATTCATATGCCCATCAAACCTTGAGAAGTACCACTACGGAAACCAAATCCACTTCCCTTGCCATTTCATTCAGGGGCCCCCTTCGCACCCACAGATACTCTGTGTGCCAAGCAACGTTCTAAAAGCTTTATATACATATTCTTAGTGGATCTCACTCTAGCCAAACATTGCAATTAGCTGAGGAGAATTTTTAAAAGAAGAATTTCAAACCCTACTCCAAATAATGTAATTTAATTAGTCTGAGGCAGCGTCTGAGCAAAGACTTTTTTTAAAGGTCCCCTGATGAATCCAATGTGCAGCCAGGGTTGAAAACAGTTGCATTATTCCATTTAATTTTTATGCAAACATAAAGGTGTGTTCTATTACATTTTCAGAGGAACTAGCTCATGGTTGCAAAACACAGATTTTAACTCAGGTCTTTCTGATGTCAAGGACTTGCTCTTGCAATGAAACCTACCAACATGTTGGGGTTCTTTGTGGGGGTGATCTTCATGCCAAACTTCCCACTGTGTGATTGATTACCCCAACATACTAGGCTCTGCGGGAAAGTCTCTAAGGGGCAGGGAAAAAGAGAGTGGATTCAAGGACCTTACAGCCAGACAAGACAGGTGGAGACGTGAAGGGCCAAAAAACGTGCTTCCCCACAAACTCAGATCAGTCTAATGCTGAATCCATTGAGGTTATTCAATGAACTAAGGATAGATTGATGAATGACGTGATGTAGGTCCACACACACAGTCACAAACTGGGTTAGCAAATAAGCTTGGAAGAGACAACCAGCTGTGTTTGCAGAAGTACCCCGGGGCACAGCTCCTGGACCAAGGAACCTACACTTCATGGACTGCTCCATCCTTGTAGTCCCATCACCACACTTGTGAGCAAAAGATACCATGAAAACGAGTTATTCTAATATGGAATGACCAATCAGAGGCCGATGTGTGGAATGTTCCCACAGAGTCAGGAAGGATGTGAGTCATGCCTTCATGCATCATTCAGGCAAGCCATGTGTAGATTCTTTTAAGCATTTACCATAAATGGATCCTCATATCACCATCTGTTCACTTTAGGTACAAGAAATATTCTAAGGCCATACTTGTTATATAGATTTCCAGTTGGTAGTTTTGGAAAGGATTTTTCCTATCTTTTGAAATATGAACTAATAAGTCAAAAAGAAATGGGCATTTTCTTTTACAAACTCCATAGTGTTAAGTCTTCCCTTTGTCAGCTGGCCCAACTCCAGGGATTGGCTCTCTCTCAGGGAGTACTGAAAATCCTAGTATAATCCTAAACTGTGGATGTTGACTTTGAAAGTCAGATTTAACTGACAGATGTGTGAAATGGCACAGAGAAAACTCCCCGCTGGGGATCATGAAAATGTTAGGGAGTAACAGTTAAGGAAGAATGGCAATGATATAACCTAACTTGTTTTCTCATTTTATATGATCCATTCTCTGACACAGAAATTTATGTTTGTGATACATAAGATTGTACTTACATTTATATGTGCCTCTTTTTAAAGTAAATGCCCAAATTGCACAGACTTAAACGTCTGCCTTCTGGGAAAAACTGACACCTTAGTGCAAAAAACCAGCCCTCTCTTTAAATGGTAAATGACACACATTCTACCTTTGAACTATGGATGTATCAGCCTCAAACCAATGAAATCTTGGAAAGAAGAACAAGGTGATGAGAAAAATCATATGGTGAAAGATACATCTAAGTAATTAGCTCTCCTTAATTTGATTATAAATGCTCTGTCTTCTAACCTCTGAATTCATCCATTGCCACGTTAATCAAAGGTCACAATGTTTTAAGTACTAAGATTTTAGCATTTCCCAGGACTAGAGATGATTAAGAAAATAATTGATTTTGCATATATGAAGAAAAATTTTAGGTTTTTTAGGGGTCCTCTGCCTGAATTTGCAGTTCTGAAAAATCTATTTTAAATAAATGGTAAGCCCCCTCTCTCTTGGCTCACGGATCTTCATTTCACTGAGCCTAGAGAAGTCAATACTATTTGCAGTATCCGGAAGGAGTTAGAGATTGCAAATGGTGAGCACCTGAATCCTGGAAACAACTCAGCGGCACTCTGCCCCCTAGTGGAATGTTGAAGGATGGACTTTGATGAAGGGCGCAGAAGCCTCACTTGGCACCCACTCCCCCTACCAGCTTCTACCCTTGCAAAGCTCCAGTAGATGCCCCAGTTAAAAGCTTTTGCCCCCACTAATTACACATTAATTTGAATCAACAACTCTTTTATATATGTAAAAACCCTGGGCTGCCAAATCAGCCCTCCAGAGCTAAAATAAGAACCATATTAGGTCAACACGTTATCATTGGTGATCATGGTTTTTCATGGGTAAGAGAGAAGCAGAAACGTGCACAATGAAACACTAAGGAAACATGCAGATGCGGTGAGAGGCTTTGAATTCTGGGGAAAATCTCTAGACAAATAGGAGGAAGAAGAGTTTAAAAGTGAATAAGAGGATGCAATAGGACATGAAATATTTGGCAATTTCCTTTTGGCCACTGAGGCCACTGCAAACCAACCCTCACGTTCGCTTTTGGCCTTTGGGCTCTTTCTCAGCAGCCGAAGAAGGTAAGTGTGAAAGACTCCTACCCTCCATCACTTCTATCTAGCCAGGTTTCTCCCATTCAGGCTATCTTGGTGCTCCCCAGTTCACCCTCTCCCCAGTAGCCCTCAGTTTTTCTATGCTACAGGTGCCGTGCACCCACAATGGAGGCAATCAGGAAATAATGGCTAAAGAGGAAGTACGGGTGCTGAGAGTCAGGCATTTTGACAGGTGCTCTACAGGCATAGGTGCATGCAACAAATTGCAAGTAGGCTGACTTTGAGGAGAGCCACACAGCTCAAAGGTGCTCCATTTGCAATTCAACCTGAGGACTTTCTGATTCCAAAGCTGTTTTCCTGTCTATTCCTCTGCTGTTCCGATAGGTCAGTCTCCTCTCATGCTTCCCCAAGGCTGCTTCCCTGTTTCCTTTTTCTGTGTTTCAAGCGCCATGCAGTACCTTGGAATCTCACTACCTAGCCTAGAGACTAAATGTTCCCTCTAAAAATAGGGATCTGGAAAGCTCTTCTGATGGTGCACCCAACTTACCTTATTTGCAGCATGTGAGAACATGATCTGCCTCATACCTTTTAAATTCTTCCTACAAACGAAATCCCCCAAATTGTGGCAGTACTTGTGTCCGTCCACTACAGTCTGGTTTCTCATCGATATTCTCTCCTGAAGATTCAAAGTCCTAAATGCAACCCAGAGTCCAAAGAACCAAGCTTTCCATACTAACAGAATCACCACCCATTCTTTTTTGAACACGAAAAGGACTTTATTTCATTAGTTTCCTACATGTCATTTCCAATCACACATTTGTTGAAAGATGGAACACCAATGGCAAGTTTCAGTCACAGCAACTCCACCAAATACACATTATCTGAGATTTTACTGCTTGAGTGAATTATAGTCCTCTCAGGGTTTCCTGGTTAAAGAAGATAAAACTAAGATAATAGAGAGGAAAAGTGAAGAATATTACTCTGTAGGAACTTTGTTGAACTCCATAACCATTCATTCATGGGTGCCGTGTCCATTTTTAAAAAGGAAACTCTAAAATTCCTAGAAACACAAGACAATATTGGTATTTTTGAATGAGTATACATTCGTATATTTGTGTGAAATTTTGTGCAATTAAACATTATGGCAAATGTTATTTGTTACCACAGCCAATGAAAATATATTTTCATTTCTATGTAAGTTAAACATTTCCATCGCCCATTTTATGTTCTGCGAAAAAGCCATACGTCTAGTTTATGAAACAAATTATGCTAGAGGCAGCAGTAACTGACAAGGAATGTAACAGTCTTAACTACATATCCCTGGGATGAGTACACTTTGCATTATCATGTGCAATGCTGGATGATGATTCTAGATCTCTTATAACTACAAAGATTTGCAAGCTTCTATTTCACACAATATGCCTCAAATTCAGTCAATTCAGCCAAATAATAAAGCAAAACCGTAAGTGGGTAATCTACAAATGGCAAACAACCCATGTGACTAAGTTGACCATGTTTTGTTAATACGAGGACACAATCATTGTAGGTGCCCTATTAGGAAGTCATTTGTAAGTGGCTATTTATTTCAATTAATTTTTCCCCCTCAGGCTCCTAGAAGTTGGCTTAATTGTTTCTTAGGCCCAAAGAAAACACAGCTGCATAGACAAAAGACACATATTGGTAACATAGAAACAAATACCGAGCCGGATGCACATTCCTATCAGTAGTAAGCTAGATTTCTCCATAGGAGAAATGTCACAAAACAAACAAAAACCCTGGGGATGTAACAGAATATAGGGATTGTCTAATGCCTAAAATTTTATTTTACTCCAGCGACAGGTGTAAATGTTGATCAAAATCCCCCTTTTTACTTAATTTATGGGTGAACTTTTGAATAGTCTGTTTTCAAGAGTCATTACCCCAGAGTGAAGGTCTGCACAGTAGAAAAGCAGCAGCATACTTCAGCTCAATACATCTATTGTCTGACAGTCTGGACTGGGAGCTTCAAGCAGGGAGTGAATCCATTTTACAAAGACAACTTGCTTCTGCAGACAAAAGGTATCAAACTGCAGAAAGCTCTCTGAAGAATGGAGTGTGAATCTTCTTTGGCATATTAAATGCTCCACATACAGATTTTTTTTTCTGTGCAGATGATCCTTCAGGGCTACTCCTTTTTATTTAGATAATGTATTTTTCATCTTTTGTTGTGTAATCTTTCCCTGTGCTGGAGAGTCCTCAGAGTGAATTTGAGATAACAATTAAGTATTATTGAAATTCGAAAAGACAGATAAATATAAAGGACTACTGATATTATATTCATTGAGGTATCAGGTCAGTGACGAATTTCCCAGATTCAAAAGCTTGTCAGTTCCCTGATTGCCTAGTAAGTCAGGTTTGATTCCATGAGTTACAGGAAAAACAGGCTCAATTTCAGCTTCTCTAAGCTTTTATAAAGTCCTTGCATGTCATTTTCTAATAATCTTTGTTCCCACCCAAACTTCAATAGCAAGGGAAAATAAACAAGTTTTTTTTTCTCTTTAATATACTTTTTGGGTTCTTACTGCACTTTGAAGATTTTTGGAAAAAGGAGCTGGTTCTCTCGGTTACTTTATGTTAGCGCACGAAGGAATTACAGACGGGAAGGGGTGTAAATGACTATCGGAAAAAAGTCTCATGCATTTAAGATTTTTTACAAGTCAAAATATACATCCTCCTCTTGCCCCCCATTCCTTCATTATAGAAGAACCATTTCTATTTTATCAGTCTCCTTTACATCTCACTGAATTGGAGAAAGAATAAGGATACTTTCCTTGTTAAGGAGCAGTATATGCTCATCAGTTTAACTGACTGCATTAATAAGAAATATAGCAGCAGCTTGGGCTGAGTCACCCATCATATCCTTCATTTATGAGGATTTAAATGTGTAAAATAACAGGTACATGAAATTAGGAGGAAAATAAAGCAATCTGCAGACTTTGGCACTAGCACACATACTGTTTTGTTTGCGTTGTTAGAATGTGCTTTGACAATCACTAAATAGGAATTTTAAAAAATTAGAAATCTGCAGAAAACAAACAATCATAGGTGTTGGTTCTCAGTTTAATGCTCCCCATCTCCCATTCCCCCACCCACCCACCCCATATAGTTTCAATTATAATAAAAATAGAGATCTTAACATCAGAATTTTGCTGTTAACTCTTCAAGGTTTTTCTGCATCATCTAAGCCACACATAAGGTTTGAAGCACCAAATCCACAAGTTTCTCCAACCAAGTTTAAATAAACAAAAACTGGAGACTGAAGGATGCCAAAGTAACTCTTCTTAAATGAAGCTGTAACACAAAATTCTCCCCAAAACAAAGGGTATTATGCGTCTAGTTCAAGTACTGCCAGGCTGTATGTAGATCTGTCTCAGACAGGCTTCAGACAACTACGAGTACCACTGGTTCTAGAGGGCATGATCCATGATACCAAAGCAGGGCAGGGATCCCCTTCCATCACTGATTTTTAAAAAGTTACAACCCTCCCTTGTGATTGGCTGCCGCAGGGTCAGTGCTGGACCTGGGGTTGGAGGGGAGGAGGTGAGCCTCTTCCTCTGCAGGGAAGCTCTATCTTTAGTTTGAACAGTTCTCCTCTCAGAGCTCTCTCTCTCAGGGCTGTCCTGGCTTCTCAGGATCCATTCCCCTTGTCCAGAAGATAGAGCCTCAATCCGACCCATTAACAGTGAAAGAAGAGTCGACCTACCTGTGGAACCAGACCCAACATGGTCCCCAAAGGCCGCTCAGGCTACCCCATTGCAACTGACACGTCAGCCTGTGCACTTAAAGCGTATCAGTTTATGGAATGCTTGTTTGAAGTCCTCATTGGACATGGTATAGATGATGGGGTTGATAAGGGAGTTGAGATAGCCCAGCCACGTGAAGAAGTCAAAGATGGCCAGGTGGAACCAGCAAGCACCCTTGCAAATAGGCATCACCAGGGAGATGATGAAGAAGGGCAGCCAACACACAATAAAGGCTCCCAAAATGATCCCCAGGGTCTTAGTGGCTTTGCGCTCCCTAGCGGCCATGAGTTTCTTCTTCTCCAGCAGGGCGTCGGAGACTCTCACTTTGACTTGGTTCACGTACACGGGGGATCCGGATTCGCTGGGCACATCGGGAGCCCGCGAGTTAACGGAGGTGACCGAGGACGTGGACCCGGGGGAGTCGGTTATCAGCTGGGCTCGGGTCAGGCGCTTGCCGGTCCTGTTGGGCGTCTGTTTCAAAATCCGGGAGCGGGCTTCCACATAGATGCGGCCATAGAGGGCGATGAGGAGCAGGGTGGGGAAGTAGAAAGCGCCCACCGTGGAGTAAACCGTGTAGAGGATGTGGTCGGTGTTCACCACGCAGTCCGACACCTCCTCCTCGGCTTTGGCTTGACGCCAGAAGAAGGGCGGCAGCGAGATGGAGATAGAGAAGACCCACACCAGCGCGATCATGACCGCGGCCCTCTTGGGAGTCCTTTTAGCTGAGTACTCCACGGCGTCCGTGATAGCCCAGTAGCGGTCCAGGGCGATGACACAGAGGTGCAGGATGGAAGCAGTGCAACAGGTGATGTCCGACGACAGCCAGAAGTCGCAGACCACCTGGCCCAGCGTCCAGCGGCCGGTGACCGTATACATGGTGCTGATGGGCATCACCAGGATGGATACGAGCAGGTCGGTGACGGCCAGGGAGGCGATCAGGTAGTTGGCTGGGGTATGCAGCTTCCGGGTCCGGTACACAGTGGCGATCACAAAAGCATTGGAGAGCGTGGTGGCCAAGGTGATGAGTGCCAGCAGCATGACAAGTAGTACTTTCCAGGGCAGGGCGATGGAGTCCTGGTAAATGTAGCCCTCGGCGCTGCAGTTGTGGGGAGCAGAGGAGAGATTGGCTTGAGGAACCCCAGTCTGGGAGCCCGCGGGCGGCGGCGGGGCGCACTGAGTGCCGGTTTCTTCCATGTCTCTCCTCGCCGCGGCTCTGGAGCGCAGCTCTTGAGCATGGAGCAAACGAGGGAAAGGGCGGAAGGTCCAAGGAGACCACAGTCTTGTCTCCCGGTTGCTAGTCTGTTCCGTGGGCTCCTCGATTATTCCTCCACCCCGATTCCCTGCTGAAACTAGAGGTCAAGGGTGCGGCAGCCTGGGCACGCGAGCGCGTCCTCTGCACTTCCAGTGCGCCAGGCGCTGCCGCCGCGTCCCTGCCTGCTCCTCTCCACGCCCCGTCTTAGCCCTGGGTTGCTAAGGACTGGTCCACCGAGCCCCGCTCCACTCCGAATCCCACCTAGGTGTCTAGTGCCGGAGGGCGATGTATTGTTTGAGGAGGGAGCATCAGCCAGGTGGGGTCTCTTACCCCAACTGCTCGGGGCTGAGTCTCCTAACCCGGGCGCTCCTTGATCTGCAGAATCGGCCCGCAGGAGTTTCCTAGCAGTCGAGACCAAAGCTTGCAGGCCAGCCCGGAGTCTTGGTCTTGCATTCCCGCCCCCCTCCCCAGACTGGGGCAGTTTCCTGCGGCGGCTTCGGCCGCCGGAGCTGGGTGGGGTGAAGTCTGGGAGCCGCGCTGCGCCGCGCCTCGCGCCGGAGCTCTGCCCTCCCTTGTTTTCACGCGCTGGCCACTCCGGCGAGCTGCCCCGCGGAGACGGGGCCGCAAGAGGGGGGATTCGGGGGTTGGGGCTGCGGCTGCTCGCAACGCGCCGCCACCGCCGCCGCCACCTCGATCCCACAGGCACCGCTTGGAGCCATGCTGCTGGGCGCACGGGTCTGGGGGACCTGGCGCGACACGCGGGTAAGGGGCAGGTGTCTTGGGGAGCTGGAAGAACGCTGCGTGCGCCAGCCCGGGAGGAGCGTGTGAGCGGCAGAGCAGATGGGCTCCTTTTATAGAGTCCAGGTCCGGTCTGCCGGAGCCGTGCAACTCGTGCGGCTTAGCAAGTGCGGACGCCCGCTCCCCATCACCTTCCCCTTTTCTCTCTCCCTCCCTCCTTTCCTCCCGCCCGGTTCCCTCCCCGGCCAAGGAAGCTTCCCGCCGGGTCCTACCGCCCTCTCTCCCCGGTACCCATCCCCTGGCCCCTCTCCCAATCCTGACACCCAGAAGCCGCAGTTCTGGCCAGGATTGGGGTTGAGGGCGTCCTGTCCTTGCCTCTGTCCTTTTCGGAGCTTGCGGCGCGGCCCTCCAGTTAGATCCACGCCCTCGGCCGCGGGCACAGGCACAGTCCCCGCGTACCTTCCGGGGCTTCTACTTAGCACCCCCACCCCAGCAGACCAGTGCTAGGCGGAGCCAGCCCCAGGCTCTGACCTCTCCACTCAGGAATTTTATCCAACCCTGCGGACCACACCCAGGTTAGAAGGAGGCACCGGTAATATCGCCTTAGAAGGAAATGTCCAATAGTGCATTTTAAACTTCGGGCTTCAAGTCATACTTAACTCTTGGTACAATGCAAACTAATTTTTCACAGGGGAGAAGAAAAAAAGCATCGCAAACCGTAGCCTACTGTATGTGAAACTAAACCTTCCATTCCACCCTCCCTCTCCAGCCGCTCAGCAGTTCAGTGCCAGTGGAAAACAGTTCACAGTAAGCACCTTCCCTCCCACAGCCTGCCTGGAAAGGAGGTCAACAAAATTCAAAAGAAAAAAAAAAAAAGAAAGAAAAAGAAACGGGCTTTGGGACCATCACCACCAGCATGTCTTCTCTGCTGTCAAAAAATCCCAGCAGGGTATGAGCCATATGCGGCACCAAGCAATGCCTGCTCCCAGGCCCCATGACCTCTGAGCAGATCCCTGGTGCTCATTTCCTCCTCCATCCTTCACAGAAACAAATGTAGGGAAGAAGTACAAGTTGGAGAAAGTTTAAAGAAAAGTACCAGGAAAGGGCAATGTACTTTCACCCCCAGAGCTAAGTGATCCCAACTAGGGGTTTCTAGCACCTCGCTCAATGTTTGGCAGGTATAATGCATTCAGTGGACCCCACGTCATAAGTGAATTTATCAGGTTAAGTGTAAGCATATTCTAAAGAGAATTATTCAGTCTAGGGCCCAAGATTATCTCACCCATCCATTTAGTTTAGAAGAATAATGGAGATCATTTGAGAGAAGAGCTTTTTACCCAAGGTGACACAACCCTATAACTCAAGTTTTCTTATTTTCCAACCCCCCTACACCAGGCAGGCAGGCAAAAAAGAGTGCTTACTCTAGGCTGGGAATTCTAGACATCAGGAGTATAACGGGGTATACCCAGACCCGGTTTTCAGCAGCTTACATTCTAGAAGAGGCAAATAGACAACAACCACATAAACAAGTAAATAATTAGCATATGTCCTGATAGCAGTCAGTATTATGAAGAAAAGAGCACATTTCTGCATTGAGAGTGACGTACTCCTTCAGGTGGCAGCTCTTCAAAAACGTCCTCTGGAAGCGTAGCAGCAGCCACACTCCGGATAAAAGCAAAACCTTCTCTTTCCTCTCCCCCTGTCCCTAGTGCCCAGCATTGCTCCTGCTAACCTGAAGCCTCATTTGCACCACATATTAAGGGGTTCTGCCCATCCTCCCATCCCACTCACATCAGGCGCCTAAGTAGACTCCCCCCCCCCCCCCCCCGCCCCAACTGCAGCACTCTCTTAGACATCACAGTAAGGAAAGCAAGGCAGGCGAGCTGAAACCACTAGGTGGGGGCGTTGGCCAGGAAGGAGGAAAAGTGTGTGTGGCTGCGGGTGTGGGGTGTGCCAGGAAAACTATTTTCCTGCTATCGTAGGGGAGCGGGGCAAGATGAGGAGAACTGTTGAAAGGATGCGAAGCGGAGGAAGGCAGAGAGGAATTTTACCAAGCTGCAGGCAGCCTTTCCTTTTTAAATTTCGTCTCCAGGGGCGTGCAAAGGAGAAAACCACTTGCTTCTTCTAGCGTTTGGATTTAGCGATCCGGGGAACCTGTGGCTTTCTCCAGGCACGCTTTTCCGCTCTTTCGCGGAGTCCCGAACCCTGGGTGGGATCTGCCCCCTTTGTTCGGAGTTTGATTTTTTCTAGGCTTTGGTTAATTGAGAATCGCGTGAACACACCAAACCGTCCTACGGAGGGGATTTCGGCAAGGGTTTAGGGGAGAACCACGTTTCATTAACTTGGCCCCCTCATTTCACTCCCTTAGCACTTTAAAACATATAAAACGTAGATATTTGCATATGAAAGCATGTGTGTGAAACACGCAGAAGAGCAAGGAACCTTTAAAGTCACCTCTGCTTAGATCTCCCCTACCGAGGAGGGGGCCCTTCGGCGGGATGCGCGCGCCGGCTCCGCAGTCCCCAGCAGCCCTGGGAGGAAACTCCCTCCAAGTTAGCTGGAAACGCAGCCCCCAGAGACTCAGCAAGAGGGCAAGGAGCGAACGAGTTGGAAAAGATTGAAAGGGGGTGGTAGAGTGCAACAAAGGTTAGTTGGGTTGAAAAAAGCTTTTGTTTAGCCACTGGGCAGTGCGGCTGCAAAAATTAGTGTGCTCCAGGCGGGTGGACCTCAAGCAGAAGCTGAGGAGGTGGAGGATGACGCTGGAACCGCAGTGAAGCCTGGGATCAGACCCGAAGTCTGACTTGGTGGTGAGCTGTGGAGGGGCCAGAGAAAAGTCGCCTCTCAAGGAGAGTTTGTCTAAGCTAGAAAGATTTGGAATTGCTGATGCAGCGAAATGCGAGGCGCAGGCTTGGAAGTCTGCGTGCGGCGTGGCGCTAGCTAGAGGAAATGCTGTGAAGAGCAGCTCCTTCCACCTCCACGAAACCACAACAGATACCCCCTAGAACTTAACTGCGACTCAACTCTGTCTGGGCTAAAAGCCAGCCAGCCAGCCAGCCAGCCAATGTCGGGGCACGTGGGTCATGCTTGCAGCATCCTGAGAGCGCAATTTCCCGGTTTCCCGGAAAGTGACTTAAGAGAGCTCCAGGCACAGGAGCAAAGAAAGTAGTTGTTGGATGAAAATTTCTAACCTAATGCTTAAAGTAATATAAGCAGAGAGGGGAAGGGGACATTGAATTTTTTCTTTTTGGACCAACAGTGGTATTTGGCAATAACGAATCTTTGGTTGGAAAACAGTGCCAATGAGACCAAACTCAGTAAGGACTTGCAGCCTTAATTTGACAGATCATTAAGTAGCTGTAGTAAGGGTGAAGTCTCTCCTGAAAAATCAGATAAAAACATTTAACAATGAGGCTGTCCACTGGCCTAAGGAAAGAAGCAATAGAAATTGGGTTTTGCCTTATTTTTAAGGTAGGAAAAGTTACATTATTCTATTTAATTAGTTCCAGTCTTACAAACAAACAAACAAGAAGCAAAGCAAGCCAAGCTGGTTTATTGTTTCTTCACCTGTAACTAATGAATAATAATCATTAGTCTTTCTTGAGCATCATGAATTAAGCCTTGTGCTACGGGTTCCACATATGTTCTCCCGTTTAATTCTTTTTTTTTTTTTAAGATTTTATCTATTTATTTGACAGAGACAGAGACAGCCAGCGAGAGAGGGAACACAAGCAGAGGGAGTGGGAGAGAAAGAAGCAGGCTCCGAGCTGAGAAGCCTGATGTGGGGCTTGATCCCATAACACCGGGATCACACCCTGAGCCGAAGGCAGACGCTTAACCACTGTGCCACCCAGGCACCCCTCTCTGCTTTAATTCTTATGAAAGTACTTGGAATTGTCATTAGCATACTCATTTTCTGGATGAAGTTGAAGCTTAGAGAGTGTAAGTAAATTTGCTAATGTCAGCTGATAAGTGATAACATTGGTTTTCAAATCCAAGTCTCTCTAATTTCAAGGTCCAGCTCTTTACCAGTAGTCTACCCTGAGCCAGCCAGGCAGCTCAGCATTGGTTTCCCTTTTAATCCTGCCTGTGATTTTATCTCATCTATGAGGTGGAATCACTGTTCATAGCTATTTAAGTCTCCAGAACAATTCTCTGTTAGGTGACTTCAAATTTTTCTGGGGATGGTGATGGTTCTAAAAATCAGGTGACGATTGTGCTCCATGTTTATGTTTAGTCAGCTAATCATCAAGTTCAAAGTAAAGCTGATAGGTGAGCACATACCCTATATTCTGAAGTCCCCAGCCCAAACAGAAACTAGGGTAAGCCCTTCCTCAAGAAGCTTCTTGACTTTCTTTCCTGGTCCCGTTCATTACCTTCAGAGTGTGGTTTTTTTTTCTATCTCATCTACCTTTTTTCTTTTCCTTCTCCTTCTCTGTTGCCCCATCTTTACTTCCTCCACAGCCTGCCACACACACACACACACACACACATACACACACACACTAAATTAAAAAGAAAACAATAAATTAAAGCCTTTAAAAGTGTATAGGTGGAATGTGTTAAATACAGTGACCGTCCCTGTGCTCCATTTTAACCACATTAATTTAAATATCAGTTAGAAAAATAACCTAAAAAATTGAATTGCTTTTTCCCCCTGTGTGTTGAACATATTGATTTTTTTCTCCTAAGAGTTAGTAATTCACCAAAGAAAAAGAGGCCTATTCCCAGTGAGAAAATTATTCAAATCTTATCAACCAGAAATCAGGAAGTTTATCTACGAAGAATCTGCCAAAACCAGGAATATAAGCAAAAATAAATTTAAATTCCAATATCCGAAAACTTTTGCACTTTATGCATAAAAGAGCTTCTCCTAGCCTCATTCAGATCTTATTTCTTCTTACTTTATATATACTTCTAACATATTTGGCTCTGTGATTTCCAAGGTCCCTGAAGATTAGAAGTATCACATTATAAATGGGTGAGAAAGTTTGTCAGGTGAGCATCTGAATGCAGTAAGATGCCACAGCTTGTCATCATGATTGCAAAATAGGAATATTTAGGTTAAACTTTAAAAAATAAAAACCTAAAATGATGTTATTAACATTATTATTTGTGTTAACACATTTAATAGTATGGAGTATTAATTCAGACTTTTATTGCAAGTGATGGAAAACCAATTTAATCATCACTACAAACAAAGGAAGGCATTTGTTTCAGGGAGAGTGGGGCCCTTCGAAGTAAAAGGAAGAATTGAACCACCAAGCTTTGGGCGCTGAAGGAATGCAGCTGAGCCCTGCGAACAGAACTATCCGAACAATCCGCATCCTGGATCATTAGCAGGACTTGCGGTTGCTGTCTCTATATTGGCTTCTTTCATCTGTTTCACATTGTTCTCCACATTGTTGAAAATCTTTTTCACCATTAATACCATTGGAGGTTCACTTCCTCAGTGTCAGTCATTTTGCAGAAACTAATCTGAATCTGTTCCGAATTCAGAAATTCTGAGAAATGGATTCTGTTTCTGAGAAAAATGTAAGGAGACCATGACAGGTCAACATCCTGAAAGTAACAACTGGAAAAGTTGCAAACTTTTAAAAGTTTGATAAGTTGTGGAAGCAAGGAGAATTAGACAAACTAAAATTCCAGAAAAGGATAAGTATTTCCTCTATAAGCTAATGATTGCTGCCCGTTTTGTTTCCTTGAGACATTTGCTGATTCCGGGCACACGTTGTGGATTAGACTTGGTCAGGGCAGAGGAATTCTACTGGGAAAAGAGAAACAAGCAGAGATTTTGATAGTCACTGGGGTCAGTGTGGAAATTTGGAATCTAGAAGAGCCCCAAAGGCATGACCAATTTTCACTGTGGACATTTGCTATGGGTTGCAGCAAAATAAGAGACCAAGGGAGTGGATAGGAAAATTCTAACAGGCAAACTGAAATCCCCCACCGTTCCAGAGTGCTAAGAAGAAAAAGACCCTCTAGAGAAAAGAGCTCTGCATTAAACATGACTGGTCTTCCCTGAGGAGACAGACACTTTCCAGGCTTTCAATCAATGGGCCAGGATGGCAAGACCCAGAGAACAGAATGAATCACAGATAGACTGAATCTAATTGCTAAGCAGCCTTGACTCAGCTCAGTGTCTGACTGGTTGACATAGACAGCTCTTCATGCATTCTGCCTAACTTAGGAAAGGGTGAATAGTCTTTGGACAAAACAATATCATTTAGAGCCTCTAAAGTCCATTTATATATGATATCTGATTACAATTTTTAAATGACCCATGCATAGTGGTGATAAAAATGTGACCAATAATAATAACTGAAAAAAATTAGACCATGAAGTAAATCCATGTGCAATGCAGATAGTAGAGTTAGCAGGAAAAAACTTTAACTATGATTGACGTGTTCAGGAAAATAAAGGAAAATGGGCAAAACAGATTAAAATAAAGAAGATTTTAACAGTGAATAAGACTCTTTAAAAAGAGGGACACTCTAGAAATAAACATCAAGTATTTGATATTAAGTGTTCACTGAATGGGTGTGATGGCACACTCAAAACAGTAACCTCATAAAGTTAAAAAAAATGTCTCAACTAAAGCACAGAGAGAAGAAAAGTACAAAGAAAAGAACAAGAATGTAAAAGTCTGAGACTGGGTCATATAACCTAAAATACACGCACAGAAACTGAGGAACAAGAGAATGGGAAACAAAAAGTATTTGAAGAGGTAATTTCCAAGAATTTCCAGAAATACATTTGTTGGGTGAATACCAACAAATGGCCTCCAACAAAGACACCTCAAATGACTAAAAGAAGCTCAAAGAATTATGGCCAGAACACATACAAAGAAAGCCACAGCCAAGCACATAATGGCCAACCTGCTGAAAACCAACGACAAAGGAAACATTCCTTAAACTGCCAGAGAAAAAGACACATTACCTTCAAAGAAGCACAGTAAGGCTGTGGTTAACTTGTTGTCAGAAATTATAAAAGTCAGGAGATGACATCTTATAATAGCTGAAAGTTTTTTTTTTTAATTGTCAACCTCGAATTCCATACTTAGAATTAATATCCTCCAAAAATGGAGGGTGAAATACAAATGTTTTCAGCCAAATGAAAGGTGGAAGAGTTGGTTGACAGCCGAACAAGACTGTAGGAGGTGAGAAAAGAAGTTCTTCGGGCTGAATGAAAATGATACCAAATGGAAGCACAAATTGAAAGGAGGAATGAAGAACATGGGAGAGTACGAATATATAAGCAAATATAAAAGTGTAGTTAACTGTGTATAATGAGTATAATGATGTCTTAGAGGGTTTACAACAGAGGTAGAAGTAAAATATATGAACACAGTAACATGAAGCGCTGCTACCCAAAAAGAATGGGGGTAAACAGAGTGAACTATAGTAAAAGTATTGCATTGTTAACGAAGTGGCAAAAGTCGAGGATGCATTATTGTAAAATCTTTAAGGTAGTCATTAAAAATCAGTACAAGGATATAAATAGAATCATACAAGTAGTTGATTAATACATAAAAGCTAGAAAAGAAGGAATAAAGAAACAATGAACCATAGGGTATAAAGACAACAAATCGTAAGGATAGTACATTTAAACCCAACAGTGTTAGTAATTTCAATAAATGTAGATAGATTCAACATACTAATTAAAATTTTAAAAATTTTTTTAAGACAAAATAAAAGAGATTAGATCTACCTATACATTTTTACAGAATACATACTTTGATTAAAAAAAAAAACAACCAAATATTTAAAAACTAAATGATGGGAAAATGGTACGTCATGTAAACTGAAACCGTAAGAAAGGTGGTGTGGCTATTTAATAGAAAAGGTAGACTTTCATGTAAGAAGCACCAATCCAACAGAAAGACATACCAATCCTAATACCATATCCTCAAACTATATAAAACAAATTGGAAGGGACTAAAAGGAGTACTAGGGTAAGTCCACAATCAAATTTAGAGATTTTAACACAACTTTCTCAGTAGCCTGTAGAATGAACAGCTGATAAAATGATAACACGTTAGCAATAATATGAAATATTTGAACAATGTACTTACAACTTCAGCTAAATGACATAGAAAACATTTTATTTCAACAATTGCAACATATATATTTTCTCCAAGGGCACAAGGAACAGTTAGAAACACAGAATATATACCAGACACAAGTCTCAAATGATTAAAACAGATCTTTCATCAGTGAAGATGAACGGCTGACATAACAGCATATAAAACAACATCAGTGTCATTAACCATCAGGGAAATGCAAAGTAAATGTGACACCACTACACACCTACTAGAATGTCTAAAAAAAAAAAAAAAAAATCCTGGCACTATCAAGTGCCGACAAAGACGCAGAGCAACTGGAGCTTTTATTGATGGAAATGCAAAATGGCACTGCCACTTGGGAAAAGTTTTGCAGGTTTATTATACAGACAAGTGTACATTCCGATTCCATTTCAAGTTATCTACCCAAGAGGAGTGAAACTGATGTGCACAGAGAAGCTCGTACGTGATTGCTTGTAGTAGCTCTACTCATAATTGCCAAAATTTGGAAACAACACAGATGGCTTTTAACCAATGAGGGAACACACAGGCTGTAGTACAGCCGTACAGTGCAATACTACTCAGCAAAAAGAAGGAATCAACTCTTGCTTCATGCAACAGCATGAATGACTCTTAAATGCATTTTGAAGTGAAAGAACACAGGCCCCAAACTACATATTGTCCCCTTCCATTTATATGTCACTTGGGGAAATGTAAGTAGATGGGAGGGAGGAAAACGGCTGCCAGTGGTGGCTAGTGGTTGGTGACATTACCCCTCCCCCCACACACACATACCCATATGATACCAGGAGAAGGACACCTCACCTCCGTAGTATTCTTCCCACATAATCCATAGCCGCTGTGTAAACGCGGGAAAACATCACACAAACCCAAACCGATAGACATTCTGCAAAATGCCTGAGCAGTATTCTTCAGAATACCAGGGTCACGAATGATAAGGAGAGACTGAGGAATTGTCATAGAGCACAGGAGACCAAGGAGACATGCAGAGTCCTGGACTGCATTCAGAAATGGGAAAGGACATTAGTGAAAAAAAATGATATTCTACTCATGTTAATTTCTCAATTTTAATAAATGTTCCATGGTTATGTTAGGTATTAACATAAAGGGAAGCTGGGTAAGGGAACATAAGAATGCTACATTCTATTTTCAAAATTCTTATATAATTCTGAAATTATTTAAATTATTTTCTAAGTTTTTAACCTATCCCTCATAGGGCTGAAGGAATTAGGATGATGGATCAGGGATAACCTTCAGACTTCCTCATAACTATGCTTTATATAGTTACGGTTTTGGAATCATGTGAAGGTATGAACAATTCAGAAATAATTAAAAATAAATACAAATGAAGAGGTTTTCTTAAATGTATTCTTCAGATGCTCTCCAAATTTTGCCCTAAGATGTTCTTGTGGCATATGATGCAATAACATACATTTATTAGAAGGAAGATTTTATATATATATAATTTTATATATTTATTTATATATATTTATATCTCTATTATATATTAAATACATATTATATAATTATATATTATTATATAATAAATATTCATATTTATTTGTATATTATATATATATAAAATGAATAAAGTAACATCAAATGAAAGGATTTATGTAGAGTCAATGACAAAGTGTACAATCCTTGGGTTCTTTTTTTTTTCTAAGATTTTATTTATTTATCCGACAGAGATAGAGACAGCCAGTGAGAGAGGGAACACAAGCAGGGGGAGTGGGAGAGGATGAAGCAGGCTCCCAGCGGAGGAGCCTGATGTGGGGCTCGATCCCATAACACCGGGATCACACCCTGAGCCGAAGGCAGACGCTTAACGGCTGTGCCACCCAGGCGCCCCAATCCTTGCGTTCTTATATTGAAACACCAAAATGAAGTTTCTATTGCTACTGTTTGTGAAGTGCAAAAGTACATCGCCTTCTCTGCCAACAATAGTTTAGAGATAATATAAATGCTTTGCCTTAATTAGACTGTCTTAACAAATGTTCAGTGAATGAGTCAGTGTTGTCATTCTCTGCCTCTCCTTTACAGACCTCAGATGGCCTGTTCCAATAGAAAGGAAAGAGGGATGGAGTATGTTATTTTTGTTCGGGGAGGTTTTTTTTAGTATGATTTTATGGCAGCCTTTCCCTAGGCTAAAATATACTTTGAGTACATGAACTAATGAATTGGAGAAAATTAATTGGAGGGACCTGATGACCGTAACAATCTTTCTATGTTTATTTCCTAAAATTATATTTCCATGTTCGGCTGAGAATTCAATTGCGAGCACAGGGTTTTGGGTCTGCAGATTTGCATTTAGTTAATTGTAGAGAATATTGAAATATCTCCTTTTACTTGTGTGTGCCATTGCATGCTAACTGCACCCTACTGCGTGACTGAAGTTCAGATTTTAAAATTTGACCACATTTGCTAGGGAGGTTTTGCTGTTAACGCGGATACTAAGGTGGTTGTGTGCTTGGTATCTTTTCTGTGATCACAGACAACTGCTCTATTTCTCTGCCATTCAACAGGCAGTGATATCTCTAAAGTACATTTTTTGTTGTTAATCTGACCATCTCAAGTTACATGAGTTTAAAATCCATTTTCCTCCAGAAAAAATGAACTAGGACACATTTTCCTGTCTTATGCAATTACTCCATGTGCTTAGTGAAGACAGTAATCACAAGAAAGGCTCAGTCACATCTTCTTTAATGCCCAGGTATTTTATGGCCATAATTCCCTCCATGGATTTGTCAATGCCCAAATCTACCTCTGCTCTCCTCGAGGTCGACTAGAAAGCTGGGTTCTGTCAGCTCTTTATAAAACCCCAACTTCCTTCTGTAGATTTATAGACTAATTTCTGACACAGGGTTATGGAAACACCTAAATGCTTCTTTTTGATCAGTATTTCTTACACAGAAAAGATTATTTGATTGGATCAGTCCCTCCGATTTTTCTTCTTTTTTTTTAAAGATTTTATTTATTTATTTATTTATTTATGAGAGAGAGACAGAGCAGGGGAAGAGGCAAAGGGAGAGGGAGAGACAGAATCTCAGGCTGACTCCACACTGAGCCCAGAACCCAACACTGGTCTCGATCCCACGACCCTGATACCATGACCTGAGCTGAAGTCAAGAATCGAGGCTTAACTGACTGAGCCACCCAGGTGCCCCCGATATGTTCTTTTTTCTTAATCTTGAACAAAAAGTTCTGGATTAAAGTGATGATTTCTCGGGGCGCCTGGGTGGCTCAGTTGTTAAGTGTCTGCCTTTGGCTCAGGTCATGGTTCCAGAGTCCTGGGATTGAGCCCCACAACTCAGCTCCCTGCTCAGCAGAGGAGTCTGCTTCTCCCTCTCGCTCTGCCTGCTACTCTGCCTGCTTGTGCTCCAGCGATCTCTCTCTGTCAAAAAAATAAATAAAATCTTAAAAAAAAAAAAAGTGATGGTTTCTCTTATTGGAAAACTTTACTTTCCTGCCAAATTTGTGTTCTATACTCAATGTACTATTCTTATTACACTACGTTTCATCATGTCTTGGTCTCTTTGTGTCTTGATGAAAAAGCATTTTTTTCCTAGATGTTTTCTTGGGGCTTTTGTTACTATTGTCGTATTTGCCTTTGTGTGAGAACATGTGTGTTGAACTCTTTGTTTTGCTAAATAAGGACTGAAAGATGAAGAATTCCTGAGTACTTTGAATCTCATATGCAAATTTGGTTATCTTTCGGAAGTGATATTTTATTAAGTTTTTATTTATGTCAAACTGTTGGGTTTACAACAGACCTAAATGAAATGAAATTTAAATATTTAAATATTCATTTCAGTGGAGCTTCAGGAGCTCTGGTGCCACATACCTACTTGAGGCCAGAGGCACGTCCTGTGGCCCAGACCTTCCCTCCTCAGCTGTAGCATTTTCACGGCACACTTTTTGGGAAGCTCCGGTTATGTATTCTCATCTATTAGTTAATTTTCAAGCATCAGTGGCTGTTAGACATTTCCATGTTCCCTGTTATGCCAGTTCATTCACAGAAAATGGCCTCAACCAATCAGAACAGACAATCCTGCAGGAGTAGGGCTTTGGAGGGCCACCGCGGTGCTGCGGAGCCATCTCAGGAGGTCCTAGAGGAGAGGACTGAGTGGCTGTGGTAGGAGAGGCCCCCCTCAGTGGGCTTAGATGAGAACTAGCATCTAATGGGGAAGTATATCATATTTCATTCAATCTGAGAAGCCATCAATAGTAAAGTGAGCCATTATTTTATGTACCACTAAAAAAAAATGCTACCAAATTGTCACAATCTTTTCTCATCATTTAGAATCTTTATGTTATTCCATTAAACAAGCTCTTTTAGACATTGAACCACAGATTTTTAAAAAATCATATGTCACTTTCACAGGTACATACAAATAAGAGAAATTAACTTGTGAAGGTGTATTCTTGAAATCTCTTTACATTAAGAATCGCTGTCTTCTAAATCACTTTCAACAGTCATCAGTTTTCATCATCACATGTGTCACACATCATCACCTGTGTCACCCAGAGCATTGGTAAGACAACAGTTTTTATAAGAGCGCTTCACTATTATCTCTGATGTTTCCCCAAAGCAATATTTTACCAGCTTTTTCTCAAGATGCATAAAACAAGTATAACAAGGGATAAGCACAATTATACAATATGCCAGTAATTCTAAAATATACCAGGAATTGTAAAATGGACTCATTTCGGAGATGTGCAAATGTAAAAAATATTCATCTTTTATCAATATTCAACTCGATAAAATATGACAAATTCAATATGTTTGACAGCTCCTGTGACTACCAGCTCTGCCTGCACGTTCATTACAGCTGTGTGTACGTATGCATTTCGTGTGAGGATATCAGACTCTTTTTCAAATATTAGTAGTACGTATTCTATTCATAAATATTTAAAATCTATAAGTGATATTATGGCTATCTGAAAAGTTTGACAAAGATTAAAATTTCATTGTTTATCTGCAAAGAGCCAGAATAAATATTACAAAACAAGAGACATTAGATCTGACTGGCTCAGCGGGTAGAGCACGTGACTCTTGATCTCAGGGCTGTGAGGTTGAGCCCCACACTGGCTGTAGAGATTGCTTAAAAAAAATAAAATCTTTAAAAAAGAGAGAGAAGTTAGATCTAATTTGCACATTAATTTTGTGAGTCTTAATTCTGGTAATCTGACTCCATAAGAGTAAATTGGAAAAAAAATCCAAATTTAAGGCAATTAAAAAAACTAAGAAGAGAACTGTTGTTGTAAAAATAAATACAATAGCACAGAAAAGGATTTGTTTGCAAGAAAAGAAAAAAAATTTGAGAATTGCTAGGTACATTAAAAAAATATGTTAGGGCATGAACTAAGGTGAGGGAGGGGTCAATGGACGGAATGGTTTATTCTGAAGCCAGAGTTTCAAAGAGTTTTGAATGAGGAAAGAATGTAAGGAAGATTTAAAGATTTTATTTATTTATGAGAGAGAGAGAGAGAGAGAGAGAACAAGCTTGGGAAGGGGGGGGCAGAGGGAGAGGGAGAAACCGGCCCCCAATGTGGGGCTCCTGATGCAGAGCTCCCGATGCGGGGCTCCCAATGTGGGGCTTGATCCCAGGACTGGGAGACTGTAACCTGAGCCGAAGGCAAATGCTTAACCTACTGAGCCATCGAGGTACCCCAAGAATGTAAGGAAGGTTTAAAACAGTAATACTTGAGGGGGCGCCTGGGTGGCTCAGTCGTTAAGCGTCTGCCTTCTGCTCAGGGCTTGATCCCAGCGTTCTGGGATCCAGCCCTGCATCGGGCTCCTCCGCTTGGAGCCTTCTTCTTCCTCTCCCACTCCCCCTGCTTGTGTTCCCTCTCTCGCTGGCTGTGTCTTTCTCTGTCAAATAAATAAATAAAATCTTAAAAAAAAAATTAATACTTGAGTCTAATTAAGAAATTTAAAAAATGGGGCGCCTGGGTGGCACAGCGGTTAAAGCGTCTGCCTTCGGCTCAGGGCGTGATCCCGGCATTACGGGATCGAGCCCCACATCAGGCTCCTCCACTATGAGCCTGTTTCTTCCTCTCCCACTCCCCCTGCTTGTGTTCCCTCTCTCGCTGGCTGTCTCTATCTCTGTCAAATAAATAAATAAAATCTTTAAAAAAAAAAAAGAAATTAAAAAATGAATTAAGAAAATAAATTGAGTATCAATACTCAAAACTATTTAAGAAAATACAGTAAGGCCACAGAATATTGAATCAGTAAGAAAAAAGTACTGAAATTAAGAATATCATAGATTGTAGAAAACGACAAAAGAGATGAAACAGAGGAGATAAAGATGATAAAGACCTCTGGGCATTCTGGAGAAAGACACCAGAAGACACACAATAGTCAATGATATGAATGTAGAAAATGTCAATGCATCCAAGAAAATGTAAGTGTACTTATTCAAAGTGCTTCTAAATTCGGGTCCAATTAATGAGAAAAGACATACGTAAAAATACAGCCTATCATGTTTGTTTTATCTAAGATAATTTTTTTTCCATCCTGTAAAAACTGATGTAGAGAAAAATAAAACTTATTACCTTCAGCAAGGGGAACAGAGCAGCTAGATGTTTCTTTCATCAGTATTTCATCACCGAAGATGATAAATATTGGCAGAATTCAGAGAGAACAAAGGCTGCCATACCAGATTTCTATACCCAGCCAAATTGCTATTCAATATTGTCATGTAAAAGAAAATGAAGACTGTTTTAGATACGCAAGAAATTGTACATCTGAAAGAATATCAAAGCTATATTCGACTTAAAGGTTTAGAAGAATATGTGCCAAAATGTTTACCATTGATACTCTTTGGGTGGAAGAATTACCGATGATTGTCACTTCTTTATTGTCTTTTGAATGTTTTTTTCATTTGAAACTAAGTATGATTTGTTATTATTTCCAAAAATAAAAAATAAGACCATTTTTATTTTTGGAAGATATCCATTAAGCACCTTTCCCAGTGTAGAAATTACATTACTACATAGTCCTCATCGTCAGAATTTATGTAATATTACATCATAAGGATATTAGTTACAGGGAAAAAACTCAGTTAAATTTGACAGTTACTGAAATTGCACTCTATCTCTTAACCCAGGGTAAAATCTGGATGCCAAAACGTAACTGAAACTCCATCTAAGTGGAGAGCGCTTACACACAGATTATATTGAAGTATCTAATTTGTAAGCTTTTTAAATGTCTACAGGAAGTTTTCTACTTATGCGGAAATTATAGCAAGCATATGGGTGTAAACTGAGCAGAATTAGGTTTAGTTTATCCCCAAACATGGAACACATACCAAAATGACAACGTTAGCCCACAGAGGATGTTTTAGACATGTTTCCTCTGGTAGAATATACACGAAACACGGACTATAACCTGGCTCACATTTGAATATCTTTAGTAGTGTTTGCTCTGCATCTAAGGCTTTCTGGTACTTAAAAAAAGTCATATTTAGTAATTGTAGCATATCTTCTATGTGTAGGCTAGAAAATATGCAGCCTGAAAAACACTTCCAGAAAGAGTGGAAGAATTTAAACACTACAGAATTTCACCATAATTTCATCTTCATACTGACTGCAAATTGGAAGGAAATATTTTACATCTCACAATAAAAACTAACGTTTCTTAGAAATAAAATATCAGCTTATTCCAAATTTCCAATTTTCTGAATACTGTATTTAAAATCATAATAATACTTTATCTGTATTTGAATGTCAGAGCTTACCAAAAATATTTTCTACCATTTTAGTCTCAAATCTGAAAAAAATTATTTTTATATAAAACCTTTCCCTCCCTGGCACACTTAATATATTCTTGCCAATTTTAGTTTTTATAAGGTAGTTTAAACATCAGCAAAACTTTATTATTTTATAGTTGGGTATTAATATTTATTTACAAAGACGTTCTAATGCTTTATGGCCTTGTGAGGATGGGTGTCATGATAATCCACTTCCATACCATAGATTCACGGCCAAGCATGGTGCTAGGATCATAGTTGAAAATTCAGTAAATATTTGTGTCATGAATCAACAACAACTATGCTAAAATGGAACTAGGGGACATAAAATTGGGACTTTCTACTCCGAAGACCTTTATGAAGGTGCTTTAAAACTTAGTATTTCTCAACTGTCATTACAAAATTCCTTTGACGTATAAAATCAATATATTACTCACTGTCTGAATATTCTTTTTACTGTTTCCACATAGGTCTAAAGTCTTTTCATAATTTGTTGAAATGTATTTGGGCTTATCTAAATATATCATTATGCTAATTCTCCAGTTTAGATAAAAATATCGTTACTGTGTACTAATATCTATTTATTCTCCTAAAGGGAAGGTAGAATGATGCTAAAAAGAAAAAAAGATGGAAAGACAAAGAAAGAAAATCAAGATAGTTGGCTTCTATTTGGCCCTAGGGATATTTAATTTATTAGCTAGTATTTGTTGACTGCCTGCATGATATCCATTCTCCCTTCTTCTTTATTAAGAGTAACCCTGGTTGATGTGTCCAGCTGACAAAGTACATTTTCTTATCTCCTTTGTAGAGAAACAGAATAATATAAAAGCAGAAATTCTTGGGTGAAGTTCCCGGGAATCCTGTTTGGTGATGAAGATGGCTGGGCTTCCTGACGCCATCTTGAGCAATGAGAGACGCTTGATGATGAAAGCCTAACGCTAAGGATGCTGAACAGAAAGAGCAGAGGTCCAGACGATTGTGTGAAACTGCCATTTCAGCCCTGTACTGCCTACCTCCAGACTTCTTCCGCTTTAGTAGGTCACTGCTGTTTCCAGTCTCTCAACTAGCAGCTAAACACAATTTCTAACTTACCTAACGTATAATCTTGAGCCTTAGTCAGTACAATATGATTATAGGCCAGTCATAAAATGCTTTGGTTATTCAATTTAAATGTGTTAGACATAATGCTAATTCATCTCACAAGTCTTTTCTAAGAGATAACTACTTACACATTTCCTTCATTCTTTACAGATTTTCTGAGCCGCCAGTCATCAGGGCCTTAGAATTCAGCAGCATATATTTTGAAATGTGTATGTTGAGCTAAAGCACTAAATATTTTTTGTTTAGCCATGTGCAATAAATCAACAATAATAAGAAAACAGTATAATTAACAATTTTTGTACTCATATGATTAATTCAATCACGTAGCTAAATATATACTTCAATGTTACTTAGAATTTTCCTCCTTTAATAAAAATGCATATTTGAATATTATGAAGATTTGTTTCTCTACACTTTTGAAAGTAATACACACGGTGTAATTCTCTTACTTTGGAGAAAGTTACAAGATTACTTCAGCAAATATAGTCTTTGGTTTTGATAAAACAATTATTTATTAAGGACCCCAACACAGCATGAGATGTAAAAGTGCTGGTCCCAGACAGAGGGTATTCATGATGTTCTCTCCAAATCATATGATAAAAAGTGTATGACAACTGTTCTGATCGTATGTTTTAATTTTGTTTGCTATTATCAATTTTTTCTTTTTTGAAAAGATTTATCGATTTATTTGAGACAGAGTGTGTGCGAACAAGGGGAGAGGCGGAGGGAGAGAATCTTTCAAGCGGACTCCACCCTGAGCACAGAGCCCCATGTGGGGCTCAATCCCATGACCCATGAGATCATAAGATCATGACCTGAGCTGAAATCAAGCGTCAGACACTTAACCGACAGAGCTAGGCAGGCGCCCCTAGTATCAATTGTTTTTCTAAGAGATGCCATTGTCAATTGTCCAGATACTTTCTACCTGGGGGAAAAAAGAAAAAAACCTGTGGAAACCCCAAATCTACATGAACTAAAAATCTTGGAGATGTGTGCTAAAGGCAATTCAACAGCATTATTCATCTTCTGGAATCTTAGCTTTATCTAGACACTAGTCAAGAATGCTATCAACTGGGATTTTCTTATTAGGACTGAAAAAACACTACAAATACCAAGTTCTTCCTACTTGAATTCAAAACTTTGCCTAGAATTGAATCCATTAAAACATGATAAAGTACTTTTGAATAAATATTTAAGAATTCTTTATTTTTGAGATCTTATGAAGAATAAGTAACTTTGAAAGTGTTGGCATAAAACACAAGAGTATTTCTTTCTGGCACACCCAGACTCTGAATCAATATATGAAGTTTGTCTTGTTTTTAAAATATAGTTCAAAATCAACACACACATAGATTTTTTGAACTTCATTTTCTGAAAATATTTTTTCCATTCAAGATGTTAAGGTCAGAATCACCTTTGAAAAACTATCAGTTGGTTATTTCTACAGTACAAGATCTTTGGTTTGGTGTGACATCTGTCCTTTAGGATGACAGTAATTTTACTCTCCCGAGACAGGCACACTCTGTCACTTTGTATTAAAAGAGTTTTCAAGTGATCAGGAGCAATGACTCTCAGAAAGAATCATTAACTCACTTTTTGGCTAAAAGACATTGGTTTAGCAACACTGTTTACTCTTATCTTTTTTGATTTCCAGGAAATAAATGTGTTACCTGCCATGGGTGGATATGAAATAGCTGCTAGTAAACTCTTTTAAGTATAAAGCCGCCTTGGCATTAAAAAAAAAGTTCTCCCTCTAGTGTTAAGTCTCTTGACTTTAAGGAAATTCCTGATCAATAATGTTTCATTTAACAGTGTGCACTGGAAGGCTTTAACGTAGCTGAATCCAGCAAAAAAAAAAAAAAAAAAAAATTTACGAAAAATATACAAAAATGTTTTGTATAAATGTATGCAAAAACAAAAATATTTGCATCAGTTCATTTGACCAAAATAAAACATACATTTGATGTGTTATCAATTCTTGAGGGGGAAAAAAAAAGCAGCCATCAGTTAAAAGGAAATATCAGTGGCTCCTGGGTGACTCAGTTAAATGCTTGCTTTCAGTTCAGGTCATGATCCTGGGGTCCTGGCATCAGGGCTCCCTGCTCAGCGGGAAGTCTGCTTCTCCCTCTGCCCCTCTCCCGACCCGTGCTCTCTCTTGCTCTCTCTCTCTCTCTCTCTCTCAAATAAATTAAATTTAAGAAAAAATTATCAGATTAAAAGTTATAGAATGGAAAATAATGGCAAAGGTTGAAGTTTGCTGGTCATTTTATGGTCTTGATGAAAATCTGATGGAAATTCGTAGCTATCACACACCAAGTAAAATGTGCAAGTATTTTCTCTTTTTGCTTATTCTTAGAGATATGTATGCTCATGCTCTCTGGGGAGAAAATTCTTCCCACCTATGAAACTGCTCAGTTTATCCGGAGAACATTTTTACCCGTCTCCTTTTTCTCACCACGATGCACACTGCACTGTTTTCCTTTATTAAGAGTTTTATCTGAACTTAAAAAAAAAAAAGCTTAGAATCAAAGTGGTTGCCGTTTTCTCTTTCATCTTTTAAATATTGAATTTAAAGGCTGTTCTTGATCTTGTCTCCTTAAAATATGAATAAAATTATTAACTAGCTTTTTAAGAATAGTTTTATTTCCACTCTGTGTGGCTTTGATTTTTAAAACTATTCACTATGCAAATCAGGTGAATATAGTCCTTCAGAATTCAACTAAGCTGTTAAAACAAAAACATTAATCAAAGGTGAATACTTTGGTTAATAATCAGGTTCTCAAGAAATTTTTACATGTAATAAGTAACCAACTCTCAGATACTTATTTCCTTTACCAGAGTCTATTTCATTTTTACTTTCTTTTTTTTTTTTTAAGATTTTATTTATTTATTTGACAGAGATAGAGACAGCCAGCGAGAGAGGGAACACAAGCAGGGGGAGGGGGAGAGGAAGAAGCAGGCTCATAGCGGAGGAGCCTGATGTGGGGCTCGATCCCAGGACCCTGGGATCACGCCCTGAGCTGAAGGCAGACGCTTAACGACTGCGCCACCCAGGCGCCCCCATTTTTACTTTCTACTATGTCTTTTGTATATTTTGCAATGCCCTCTATGAATGTATTTTCTCATAATTCAGATTTCATCCCGTAAGAATCAGAATCCCAGACTGATTTATGAAGATAGTTTGGGTTTTACCTTCTAGGATTTTTATCTGACCTGGCTCAATGGACTAAGATTAAGAAGAAAGAAAAGCCCAAGCCCTATAACTTCCCCTTTTCCGTCATTTTTATAATCTCAGTTTCCTTTCACTTGACTGAAAACACGCCCCCAAGAAGGAACACTTCCAGGTCAGAATCAGCTCAATGCCAAGATACAACTGACCCCTAGAGTGACAATCCCAATCTCCATTTACTAAGGGTTTTCAAATCACCAAGATAATATCTATACCTACACTGACACATATGTTCCCCACGAATTTTATGCATGCATAATAAAGTTGAAACACTTATTAATGATGCTGAAAAACCAGTAACATTCCTGGGTGTTTTTTCCTTATCTGTAAAAAGAACTATCTCCACCAAATTAGCAGTTAAGTCTTTTTCATTGTTAATGTTCCATTACGCAAACTAGAGAATTAGAAAATTCATAAATTAGGATTATATTTGCAACTTTCTGTTAAGGCTGATTATTTAATTAAGAAAACTATTTACTTTGATAATCGACTAATCAAAATATTTGTTAATTATACTGTATGCTCAACAAAATGACGTTAGTAGTTATGACAGCTAAGCCTCAGTCACCCGAGGCTGGGGAACACCCTGAATGTGCTGATGCCCCTCACCTCCCAGAAATCTCTGGTGCTCACCAGTGGTTGTTTCAAATGCCACCGAGCCCTAGCCTAATTTCAGGCTTGCTTTAAGAGGCTGGCTCATCTGAATTTCCTACAATTTGAGGTCTCATATTAACAATTCTTCCATTGCTCTGGAAGTCACATTCTTCTTTCTCCTTCCTTTTCCCTAATCCACTTTTCCAAAGAATGAATTCCAATGCTCACTTGGTCTTCCTATCTTACATTCTTATTACATGAGCAATGATGTTCACAAAATCAGTTGTGTCTCCTCATTGCCATCTTCAAATTCTTTCATCCAATGAGGTGTTTGGTTTTTTTTTTTTTCCAGCTTCTTTTTACATGTGCAAGCCTCACATCAAGGATATGCTCATGAGTCAGGCGTAGTACTTGCCCTCCATGATCTTGCCTGGTACGGGTAGGGTAGAAGATAGAAAGTGGGGCGCCTGGGTGGCACAGTCGTTAAGCGTCTGCCTTCGGCTCAGGGCGTGATCCCGGCGTTATGGGATCGAGGCCCACATCAGGCTCCTCCGCTGTGAGCCTGCTTCTTCCTCTCCCACTCCCCTTGCTTGTGTTCCCTCTCTCGCTGGCTGTCTCTATCTCTGTCAAATAAATAAATAAAAACTTAAAAAAAAAAAAAGAAGATAGAAAGTGTGTATGTCTCATTCACTGTCATATCTTTGTCTTAGTTTCCTTCGGCTGCTGTAACAATTTACCACAAACTAGATAGCTTAAGAGAATAGAAATTTTTCTCTCACAGTTTTGGAAGTCAAAAGTCTGAAATCAAGATGACGAAGGGCCATGTTCTGTTTGAAAACTCTAGGGAAGAGTCCTTCCTTACCTCTTCCAGGTTCTGGCGGCCCCACATGTTCCTTGGCTCGTAGCAGCATAACCCCCAGGTCTGCCTCTGCATTCAGATGGCCTTCATCCCCACATGTATCTGCATGCCCTTTCTGCTCATAAAGACACTAGTCATAGGATTTAGGGCCCACCTTAACTATCTACATCTGTGGTGAACCCATTTCCAAATAAAGTCCCATTCTGAAGTGCCAAGTAGACAAGAATTTTGGGGGGACACTACAACCATTACAGTCCCTAACTCCCAGAATAATTCTTAGAACTCATGTTTAACATAGAATACATGGCAATATTTAATAAATATTTGTTCAATAATGAATGGATCGCTGAAGGAATACTTAATAAAAGTGTTATGAGAGCCCATTTGAAGAGCACTGACTCCAGTCCAGACTGGGTCAGAAATGGCTTTTGGGAAGAAGTACCCTCCAAACGAATTATTTTCGGGATGAGTGAGTATTAAGGGTAGAGGGAGGGATGAAGGAGTGGGGACAAGAGCAAAGAGTATCAGGCTGTATGGACAGCATATACAAAGACCCTGCTCGAAAGAATATATGGAGAGTTCAGGGAATTGAGGTCGGTGTGAATGCAATATGCAACAGCCAGGTAGAAGTGATGAGGACTCATCTGTGAAGGGTCTCGTAATGTTCTGTCTGTGCGCGCACACACACACACACACAACTTTTTACCTTGTGGTAAAAGACCGGAGGCCAATAGGCCAATATTTCAAAGGCCTTTGGGCAGTTCTAAAGTTAGAGATGAAAGAAACTTTAGACCAGAGGTTCTTAATTATTGAAGAGATGACCAATTATTTTGAGAATCTGATAAAAGCTGTAAATCCTTTCCTTAGAAAAAGGCACATATTCGCAAATGCTAAATCTTGAGAATTTGAAATATTGGCCTATGGCCTGTGAGTTCTGGGATAATAATTCTCAGCTAAGACTAGCAGTGGGCAACTGTTCCTCAGAAATGCTTTTGCACAAATCACTTGGCTCTAAGAAGAAACTTACTGCAGAAATTGAAATTCTAGGAAGAAACTGACTTGTCAGTGGTCATCTATGAGAACCTGAAAAACTAGGGAAGAGATTTCCTTAAGAAATTTAGTATCTTGGGGCGCCTGGATGGCTCAGTCAGTTGAGTGTCCAACTCTTGATTTCCATTCAGGTCATGATCACAGGGTCCTGGGATCGAGCTCCGCGTCAGGCTCTGTGCTCAGAGTGGAGTCCACTTATCCCTCTACCTCTGCTCCTTCCCCGTCTCGTGCACTCTCTCTCTCTTTCTCAAATAAATAAATAAATAAAATCTTTTTTTTTAAAGATTTTATTTATTCATTTGACAGAGAGAGAGACAGCCAGCGAGAGAGGGAACACAAGCAGGGGGGGGTGGGAGAGGAAGAAGCAGGCTCCCAGTGGAAGAGCCCGACCTGGGGCTCGATCCCAGAACTCCAGGATAATGCCCTGAGCCAAAGGCAGATGCTTAATGACTGAGCCACCCAGGCGCCCCAATAAATAAATAAAATCTTAAAAATAAAAGAAATTTAGTATCTTATCAGAAGCCTAGGTGCTAGGTTTGTTCTGCAATAGTGCGGTGCTATTGTTTTCAAAGTGAATCTCTCTGGTTTGTATTTGTATAATGCATAATAAAAACAGAACCTACCTCCTGGTGTTGTGCTGATGATTCAATGACTTAGTACAAATTAAGTATACCTGGAACATACACTCAGAAATGTCAGAGGTTATGACATATCAAAATATTAAAATTTACACTAACAAGATCCAAGCCATGGGGACCTAAAACTGACACCATCTTTTCACACTCACGCAACGTGATCTGGAGCTCAATGGGCCTTTCATGTCCTCAGAATGTCCCATGTCTGATTAAAATTCTGCCATACTCTACATCTGGCTATAAAAGCTGGCAAAGATTATTCCCTAGAAGAGCTCAGCCTTGGCTCACTTCAAACCCAGGGGGTTGGGATAAGAATGGCCTGGCTTAGAGCTCAAAACTGATATGAACTTGATCTGGGCTCTGAGTTCCTGCATTATCTTCTACGGTCTTTCTCGATGCCACCACGTAGCTCCAGCAGCTCTGGACTGTGCAGAGAAATGCCCTCACACAACACAGGCACTGATCTGGTTCTGGTGCCAGAGGCATTGACTCCTTTTTCATTTTCGTCTCCTCTTCCCTTCCCTCCTCCTCCTTCTCTTCTTCTCCTCACTTCATTTTCCTTCTCTTCCTTCTCCTTCCCTGGCTTCACCTTGGCCTTCGCCTTTACTTTCAGCTTTGCCTCAGGCCCTAGATCCTTAGGCTTAGTTATCCTTAGGTTGTTATAGCCCAAGCAACCCCAAGTCAGCGATGCCCTTCTCCCTCACACACGGTGGTTCAAAGCAAATCAACTCTTATAGAACTGCTTTTTCCCCCTTCACTGAAGATGGGGTACTCTGAAGATCGCAGAGATTCGTTGGCTCTTTGCCGTGTCAGTCCATGTTGGCTTGTTGTAGATGTCAACACAAAAGTCATATTTAAGGGCTAGTCCTGAATGGGATGGAATAGCATGTGGTGGGAGGGAGGAAGGGAGAATTTAAGCATGTGGTGGGAGGGAGGCAGGGAGGATTTAAGCAGGTTCTTGAGGGCAATTATAGAAATGGCACTCAGTTGTTCATTTGATGCCTCAACAAATGCTCTCTAGAAAGCCTCTTTAGGTAAAGGAAATTCTTTAGAAGATCCTGGCTTAATGAAGCTGGTGACTGATATGATTTTTAAAATAATAATCTGACATGATTTTAGAGCTAGCTCAAATGCACAGGCCAGTCTCGTCACCTTCCCCGCTTGCTCCTGTGCACGTTGCCAGATAGTTGAGCTACGCCCCTTCCCTCACCATCTCATCACCCAAACTCCTTATATTTACTCCTCAGGTCTTAGCAGAACTGCTATGGGCTGTCGAACATGCTCTTCTCAGCTTTCCCTCAGACATGGGAAGTGATGCAAAAGTCAGAAGTGCATATGGCTCTGGGAAGTCCTATAGACAAGGCGAGACTGACAGTAGGGCAGACAGTTCCCTTGCTTCAGCTGACCATGTGAAGACGAGACATGGGAGATGTGGGTAATGCTGCTGGCAGGGAAGCAAAAACAGATATCTCGTCATAAACACAGAGCTACCCCTTCGTTTGGTCCACTTCGTTATCACCTTTGCGCTCGGGTTCTACCATAAATGTCAAGCGATATGTTTATGACATTTACTTCTGGCTGGGCCCCAAACATGCAGGGTCCCCATTAAACTATGGCCCCAGGCCCTCCTTTTGGGGCCCTTCACAGGGGACTGCGTTACCTCCATTTATTTACTTGGCTGCCAACCCAGAACAAGAGAATTAGGTCTGGTTATGAACCTTCTATATGGTAAGCCCACCTTCCATATGTCATTAGGGAAACAACGCGGTCAGCCATTATCACCATTCTAGAGAGAAGATTTAGGACACGCTAGTAAGCGGCAAAGCGGAGAAGCCAACTTGAGTCTATCTGGTTCCAAAGCCTGGATTTTACCCTTTACTGCTTTCAAATATATTTAGCTGTTCTTTTAACTGCTCTGTCACCACAAACGTGTAAACCTTGAGTCAATAACTGAAAACAACTTTAGAGAAGCCATCAAGCAGTCAGGAGACTCTAATTCTATTTTTGATTTTAAACAAACTGCAAATCTCATTAGACTAATCCGTGGGTGCCATTCCCTTACCCACTCTGCAATGTGGTCATCCCTCAATTGCTAAGAGAAATTAGAATAATTTTAGGTATAGATTATCATAAAATGATAATCAACAGGGTAAAGACATTAATTCCATTACATAATATTTTGCAAGTATGAAAATAAACCTTGCTTATATTCTTCTAAAGGTTATACTGTGAGCACCTGCGTGGCTAGTCTGTTAAGTGCCTGCCTTTGGTTCAGATCGTGATCCCAGGGTTCTGAGATCCAGCCCCACGTCCGGTTCCCTGCTCAGCAGGCAGTCTGCTTGTCCCTCTCCCTTTGCCTGCCACTTACCCTGCTTGTCCTCTCTCACTCTGTCAAATAAATAAATAAAATCTTAAAAAAAATAAAAGATATACTGTTAAAAATCTTAATACTATAACTCTCAAGTAGTTCTTTTGTTTGTCCAGGACGTATATATGTATATATCACCTAGTATAGAATGGTAACTAAGGAGTCAACCTGAAAATTTAATTTCATTTTTTTATTCCCCATGTCACAGACTGGAATATCAACCTGCTGAATACCTGAGGGCTAACTATTAAAATCTATACCGTCATTCATCCCCCAAAAGCAGGGTGAGGCGTAATGGGACGATCTAATACAGTACATTAAACTAAGTACATTTTCTTCTTAGTATTAACTTGAGACTATTTACTAAAATGTGTTAATAGCAAAATAAAGTAGATAGCTACATCTCAATCCATCAGCTGTGACACCAAACAGATCAGAAGATATAACAGATGGAAATAAAAAATATATTATCACATTCCTTAGGAATTTAAGGATAACCCTTTTCATCAATTTTTCTGTTAATACAGCACAAAACTATCCAGAAACTGACGTAATGCCTTTAAAAGTTGTTTAATAATGGAATACAGCATTTTGAATCTTTTCTTTTTTCAAAATTAGCCCACAGTTTTCAATAGGATTATTTTCAGTATTTATGTATTTGTTTTGCAAATGTGGACACATTTCTTCTCATTGGGTGGTCTATTCAGATTATGTCCTATTTCTGACATAGCTGAAAATATTGTTAATATCTTCATCAGATTTCAAAACGTATCTCAATGTCGTGTGCTAATTTTAGTAGTTACCAATATTTCTGACTATAGTATAAAATCCATCTTGCTGCTGAATTACTAAATGAATGTTTTCATTAGTCATTTTCAACCTTTACAAACCTTTCTGTTTAGCCTGGATGGGGATTAACACAATGGTTTGAGAGGGCAGCTGTTGTTCTTTTCCTCAGTGCGTCCAGTCAGAAAAGCTCCAGATACATGCACACCGGAATCCACATTGTGGCCCCGGAGAGCGATCGTGGACCATTACTTAGCATCTCTGATCTTTTTCCCTTGTTCATAAAGTGATGATAATAACGCCTGTTATTTCAAAACACTGTTGAGAGGATCAAAGGAGAAAACAAATTTAAGACACTTACCAAGAGCCTGGCATTTAGTAGGGACTTACCAAATGTGGTTTTCCTTCACTTTACCCCTTTGTACTTGCCTGTGACTCTGAACAGACTCTGTGTTCAGACGCGTAGAACTCTGGGGCCTTGACATCTTCTCTAACTCTTCTCTTTAACCCTCCACTGATTCTCTAAATATGAAATGAGCCTTGCTCTTTCCCAGGTTTTTATCTTTTCAATGATAAGATATTAGTTTTCATTAAGACTGTATTTTATGTGCCATTTCCCAATAATGTGTGAAGTTAACATTTTCTACTTCTATCATCACAAGATTTGTGATCCCTTCAAGTCAATTGATTTGGCTTGGCCTCACAGACACTTCCTCAATCTTCCCTTCTATCGAGTTAGTGAAGATTGATGGCATCTCCTGAGCGTAGGGCTACTCTGGTTAGCCTTGATCACTTGGCTTTCTCAGGAATCACTCTGCCTTTTTGACCAAAAGAATTTTTATATTAGAGTGAATAGTCGAACCAAGAAAATTCACGCTTGACTTACTGTGGGAGAGGCACGTTATGTGGAGGTTTTTTGTTTGTTTTTTTGGATTTTTTAAAAAGTTTTTCAGATGTTCCAGTTTCTACACGAGAACACGTATAGCATTTCCCAAATTCTACCCTCAGGTGGAAGAAAGAATGTGAGGCAGCATGTTGTAAAAACGAGGAGTCTGTTGTTACAAGGCTTGGGATCACCGTTACCTCTTTTTTGTTTTTAAATTCCTTCTTCATCAATCACTATTATTGAGGAGGAACGTGCCGACAGGAAACGTGATTAAGTCCCCAAAAGTCATTATCAGTTCTACCAATGGTCTGCTTTTGTGGACAAACTAACCCACAGGTTAAAGCTAGCTGCTGCTTGCTGCATGAGGAATTTTTCTGGAACGCAACCAGGGTGATTCATTTACAGATTGTGGACAGCCGCCTTGTGCTACAGACGTGTAGTGAAGCAGTTACAATGAGAATTTAAGCATTGCAAAGCCTAAAATATTTCTCATTTGGACCTTCAGAGAAAAACTTTGCCGATGCGTAGTTTTTAGAGTAAGATTGGAGAATGTTTCGCTGTAGGGGCGCCCAGAGATACAGGCCTTTTCCGTTCTTCGGTGCCCTCCGGAGGAGGGCTGGTGCGGTGAATTTCAACGCTCTGGGGCGTGGTGGTGTTGACAGATCTGGGTGTAGAACCAAGTCACTTGACCTCTCCGAACACTTTCACATAGCGGGCAGTCAGCTAATAAGACCTTTCCTCTCTTCTCTACAAGGAAGCTTTCTGTTGAAAATATGAACGTGGGAACGCTGCTGCTGTAAGAAGTTAAGCACTGGGTGTCAGAGGCAGGGCTTTCGGCACAATATCAAATAAACCAGTTTTAAGGCCCGGTGCTAATGAATGATAAATTTCCTTGCACTTAACCAGTCTTCAGGCATTTATTCAATACTTGCTTAGCTTTCTGATGATATTCCGGCTAAATCTGAAATGTCAAATTTGTCTTCCCTACTTCCGTATCATCCAATGGTGTCCTAAAACACTTGCTACCTTTTGTCTGTTGCTTGATACGTTTTTTTGTTTCTGTTTTCTAACCTCATTTTCATCCTTTCCACATAAAAACAGATCTCCATTTGGGGTGCCTGGGTGACTCAGTTGGTTGGGCGACCAACTTTTGATTTAGGATCAGGTCAGGATTTCTGGGTTGTGAGACGGGGTCCCACACCGGCTCCGAGCTAGGCAGGAGCCTGCTTAGGATTCTCTCTCCCTCTGCCCCTCTGAGTTCCCACCCCTCCCCTCCCCCTCCCTCTCTTAAAAACAAAACAAAACAAAACCCAAAACTCATCCATTTTACAATGCTAGAGCATTTACCTCTTGAATTCAGATTTCTTCACTACCTCAATGTCCATTTTGGTTCCAAAGCAAGATAAATAAAATAAATAAATAAATTTTAATTTCGTCTGCTTTTCCTTCCTAAAATTTCCTAAAATGAATGTGCTCGAAAAATACTGTAATTGTTGTTATTATTCCTTCACACAAACAAATGTTTCTCTGCTTTTATATCTGAATTCAACTTACAAAATAAGCTTCTCTGATGTATTTGGGTACAGCATTTAGCTTTTCAAATTCAACCAGGTTATCTACCCTTTAGTTAATTGGGAAAATCTGAACTAAATTAGGGACTTTTAGTAAGTTCTTAAATATAAAGTCTGACAGAAAAGAATGAAGAAAGTAGTCTTTAAAAAAAACTTGTATTTGTTTTGTTTTTGGTTTTCCCTAGGAAAAAGACGAATGAGCCAATAGAGAGTGAATATCCTTATTCCACATGCTGGATGAAGGGCATAGCCATGATCAGGCGGAATCCTCCAAAGGAAGGCTACCCCAGGGAATGCACCTGAGCCATTTTTAATCTTTTTGATAAATGCTACTGCAGTTCAAGTTTCAGAATCAATTGGGGGAAAATTTGAAGCAGGGTTTCTTCTGAAGCAGTGGCAGGTCTGTTCTAGACAGGCATACATAGTAAATCAGAGTTTTCACATTTCATCGCCTGGAACTAACTCACACTGTCAGTATGTGGCCAGGTATAAATCGTACAGTTAAAATAGAGGATCGCAAACATGAACTACAGTATTAGCTACCGGAAAAGAATCTGAAGATCAAGCTCTTAGAGAAATAATCAACTGGGAAAAGTCAAACTTAATGCCAATATTAAGATTAAGATTTTAATATTAGAGTACAGATTACAATATTAAAATGGAGCCAAATACTAATTAGATTGCATCAAGAATAATAATAATCAAGTGAAACTCATTTAATTTATTAATTTGATTAAAAAGTAGTTGCTGGAGGGGCACCTGGGTGGCTCAGTCGGTTAAGCCTCTGACTCTTTTTTTTTTAATTGGATATATATATTTTTTAATTTTTTAAAACTTTATTATGTTAGTCACCATACAGTACATCATTAGTTTTTGATGTAGTGTTCCATGATTCGCTGTTTGCATAAGGCTCTGACTCTTGATCTCAGCTCAGGTCTTGATCTCAGGGTCATGAGTTGAAGCCCTACATTGGGCTCCACACTGGGCGTGGAGCCTACGAAAGAAAGAGAGAAAGAAAGAGAGAGAGAGAGAGAGAGAAGAAAGAAAGAAAGAAAGAAAGAAAGAAAGGAAGAAAGAAAGAAAGAAAGAAAGAAGTTGCTGGAGTATGTGAATCACCAAGGCTTAAAAGTAAAGATAAAAAATAGTAAATATTATTCATATGGACATATAATCGTCTGAACATCTGAATGTCTACAGGTAGCTGGAGGTCCTAGGTCCTATTGCCTCTAATTTTTAAGAAATAAAATATTTACTGAAACAATCAATACATAGATCTCTGCAACTTAGTGCAGGATCCATATTTATGCTTCCTTAGAAGAAGGCTTATGAGTTCCTTTGGAGGCAAGAACACACACGTTCCTTTCCTCTCACCTCGGTGGTTCTGAATGCTTCCAATCCAAGGAACATATTTAGAGCTATAACAAGCTTTAAAATTAATCAAGTCCAAGCTTTATACTTTAGAGATGAAGTAACTGAGTTCAGATGATGTTTAGTGACTTACTGAGGAGACAGCATGATATCTTCTAAACAAGTTGGGAGCTGAATCCAGAGAGCTACAGGAGCGCCCCATGAGCAGATCTGAACTGCAGCACACCACAGACTGGATTGATCTCTCCTTCCCCAGTTCACCCTATGCAATGTTTGTGCCTCTACTTTAGAATTTTCCTCCATGTATTTGGCTTTATATCTGACCTCCTCATGAGATTCTATGTCTTTGGACTCCGGAGCCACAAATTCAATCACCATGGGATCCCTCACTGTGGAGAGATGAATAGTGAGCATATATATTAGGCGCTCAATAAATACTTTTAAATTGATATGGAAGAAGATGTTCTTAGATTACTAAAAACAAACAACAACAGCAAAAAACAGAAGAAATAAAAGAATGAAACATTCCTTGAAAAGACAAAGTCAGCATATTTTAATGAACAGAATGTGCATATAAAATTTCCCTATTTATTACTACAGAAATTGAAGAGAAGGATTTTCAATGAAGTCACCTTGCTTCCAATGTTTTAATTCTCAAGAGGTGTGGGTAAATGCTCTCTTTTATGCCAGCAGATCCTAAATAACAAACATCACTACAGTTCTGCTGGAAGTTTTGAGTCCATGCTTTAAAACTCAGTTTGTACTGTTTCTCAAGTCATTATGACCAGAGGTTTCGTAGTAAAGGATGCGATTTAACAGGAAAACGAAACATTTGCAAAGAAGTCCATAGATCTACACTGGCATGTAACAGGAGACAGATTAAACAAGAATCTGCATCAGAGCCCCTGCTTGTAACCACGTGTATCAAGGAGGAAAAATGCTTTGCGCTAGACGACAGAGAAACACAACTGTTAGTATCTGAGAGGGGTAAGTATCAGTGACTCCAGGCGCCTGACAGCTGTTGCCCAGAATATTCACTGGGATCCTGTTTGATTCACTAAAAAAAAATTAGGCTTCTCAACCAGCCCTGGCACCATGGTGAAGGGGTCTAGAAATACTGGAAATAAAATGAAGAGTGAAGGTCACCTTTTTGAGGGATGATAAATAAGCTTTATGCCAGTCCTCGAACCTTAGCTTCTGATTCTCGAACTTGAAAAGTATGCTGGAGCCACACCAAGGTCAGCGGGAATGAGTGCCCGAGGAAGGCTGATGTTGGTAGAGGTGAAGGTCCCGTATTTACTAGGGAAGGACCTGCAGACGGTCATGGGGATGTTTATATTGGCCTCCAGACATCCAGCTCCCAATTCCCACCATGGAATTTGGCACCAGCACCAAACTGTGCCTTGAGGCAGGGGGATAGGCATCCATGACAATGAGACCGTGATATGATTTACAAAAAGAACCCTGTATTTGGTTTCTGGCACAGAGCGTCTAAAACCCTTGCAATAAGTGATCAAAGTGAGAAAGCTGTCTTCTGTTATTTATAGCAATCCTTTCAACCACACCTGAGTATGTTAATGAGGTAACATTTGGAAAGCCCCAAAGATGAGAGCTTCCAGGCTGGGAAACCAACCCTGTGTTCACAGGGTTGGAACTGTCAGCTCCATCCTGCCTCCAGAGAGGGGAGAGCGGGTGGAGGCTGAATCAATTAATGGCCAGTGATTTCATCAATCACATCTACGTAAGGAAGCCTCCATAAAAACTCAGAAAGGAGGGAATTCAGAGAGTTTCCATGTTGGTGAACACGTGGAGGTGCCGGGAGAGTGTCTGTGCAGAGGAAGAAGGGAAGCTCTGGGCCCCTTCCCACATACCTTGCCCTGCGCATGTCTTCTACCTGGCTGTTCCTGAGTTATGTCCTTTAATAATAAACAGGCAACCTAGTAAGTAAAATGTTTTTCTGAGTTATGTGAGCCGCTCTAGCAAATTTATCAAACTCAAGGAGTAGGTAGGTCATGGGAACCTCCAATTTGGAGTTGGGGTCAGAAGCACGGGAAACAACCTGGATTGGGGATTGGTGTCTGGGGTGAGGGGGAAGCACTCTTTAGGACTGGGGCCTTAGCTTGGGAGATCCCTTGCTACTCCCAGACAGCTAGTATCAAAATCACATTAAATTTGTTTGACATCCAGCGGCCGATGCACAACTCTTCGGTATTGAAAGAGGACTTCCGCTACCTCCATTGTGACCTCCAACATTCTAATTAAGTTCTTGCCAGTTTATCTCTTAACTCAGGCAAAAGGCCTTGTGGGCAAAGCATCCCCTGTTGGAAACTGAAACTACCCCCTCAAGCAAGAAGGACCACCCTGAGCCAGCAAGCCCCACCCCATGATTGACCCCAAGACAATGACTGACCTGACCTTTACGACCCACCTGCATGTAACCACCAACCTTCGTCCCACATTTTCCTATATAAACCTGGAAGTATTTTCAGCGCTCCGAAACTTTTTTTTGAGACCTTAGTCCTCTGTCTTCCCAGCGTCTCACTGAAATAAAGTCCCTTCTTGTTTTAGCACCGCTCAGTTCTTTGCCTTTGGATTTTGTCAGCAGCAAGTGGCTGAATCTGGTCTGTTCAGGACCCCCAGAGCCAGGCGCTCTTGCACCCCTGGGCCTGGGCTACACTATGGGGAACCCCCACACCTTCAGTGACGGGAGGTGAAGTAGTGCCGTGGGTGTAGTGTAAACACACAGGAGTAATACAGGAGTGGTTTGTTTCTTTACAAAGCCCTGAAAGGTTTCTTTCTATCCCGCGCCTCTGAGTTTATGCCCATGCCTTCTAACAAGAAATTCTGGCCTGGAGTGGGCAACTATTTCCGTGGTGTGAGGTACAGCCTCCAATGACCATCTCAGAAAACATTCACGTCCTAGATGCTGAGGTGAATCATTTTTGTCATAGTTCTCGGCATCCCAATGACAAATCCCAAAACTGGTTTAATTTTGGAGTTATAAGTTGGCTATTATTTTAAGATGCATTCTGAGTACACTCCCAAATTTTATTCCTCTAAACTGTGTTCTAGGAACCAATAAGAATAACTCTTCTCACTCTGCAGACCTCACTGGGCTTTATCCAACGTCACCTTCCTTTCCATCCCATCCAACCCCAAAACACGCAGCATGAAAATGACTGTTGTGGGTAAATTATCTCTGTAGTAAAATATATTTGATATTCTCCTCATTTTCAAATATTTCATTAAGCAAAGGTTACCTTGATTAGTAATGAGGCTGATTCTCTTAAATGTCACATCTCGCTGTAACTGAACCAACATGAGTTCGCTTCTTGGTGGGTCACAGAAACTATACCAGGCGAGTTGTCACACAAAGAAAACTATTTGCAGCAAATAAGCAGAGAATGGGAATAACTTCTGAAGCTGTGACTCTCTAAGCAAGAGGGGATAGGTCCCTTTCATTCGGGTTAGGATGAATATTTTAAAAGGGCATCCTTGTCACGGTATGTAGAGGTGGGTATAAGGCTGCGCATGTGCCTTAGGAAACACACATTGTGTGTTATGTAAACAAGGCTGAGCCTCCTCCTTGGGAGGAGATTTTAGTATTATAATGAGGTAAAGGTAATTAATTGGTAGTCATTCCAGAGGTCACTCCATGGTCCATCTGTGCAGGCGCAAATGGAGGTTCCTCTCAAACTGGTCTGGGTGGTCCCAGTGGTCTAAGGTCTTGTCAGGATACTCACTATCACTTGAAGGGTGGTTTCCCTTTCCATTGCCGGAGTTAAGAGATAAGCTGGAAAGAAGAGCTCAAGGAAAAATGCAGGACAAAGGTCAGTGGGTATAAGGGCGGTGAGGTCAGATCTGAGGGTGTAGCCGGTGACATAACCACAAATTTAGTAAGTTGGTTACATATTTGGTATAGTGTTGGCAAAAAAAAATTCTTCTAAAGGAAATAAGGGACTTCAACAAGTAAATTTTTGCAAGTGTATCTAGGCCATGTTTTAAAAAAAAAAAAGGTATGCAAAGCAAAAGAAATCACTAATGGTTGGAAAAGAATCCAGCACATTAATTGTTTTATGAGCTTGGAGTTCATTATAATAAATACATCTTAATTTATTGACAGTGAGATTTTTCAACTTAGATAGGAGTGTGATGAAAAACTGACCAGATTTAGTCATGACTTCTTTGACAGAAAAAGTTATGAAAACACATTTTGTATAATCAGTTCATATATGTTTTTTCTTAATTCCTTAGCACAGAGGAGAAAAAGCACTAATTAGTAATACTCCACTTTCCTGGGAGACATATGGTGAGGTCAATGATTAATTACATTTGGGAACAAAATGCCAAATATTTCAATACTTTCATTTTATCAGATAGTGGATATTAAAAAGACTGTACATCAATGTCCATTTAAAACTACGAAATATCCAGAAAAGAATGCTATGTGAAAAAGAAAGTATAAGCTATTGACTTTCAAAAACACAATGAATTAGACTACAATGGGAAGAGAAGACTATAGAATGTCTATGATACTACAGCTAATACGGACAAAAAATTGATATTGCCCACTGAAACTGCTCATCCCCCAGTAGTAGCTCTGAGAGTCCAGCTTACCATCTAGAGCTTTGCCGCATATCTTTGGGCAAGTCAGTTACACTCGGATATGCCTTCACTTGGCATTAGTCACCACAAGGATTCCGAAGTGCTTAAGAACTTTAAAGGAATGTTTAGGACCTTAGTGGCACCCAAGAATTTGCCTCTTCCTCTCTCAAACTGCTCTGTTTGGGACTACACAAAATCCCTGGCATGCTCGATACAGACTGATAATTTATTGCTCAAAGTCCCTCACACTCCTTATGCCCTGGTGAGCGAAACGGAGACCTGACCCAGCTGCGTACCCCATACCCCACCCACACATTAAATACTGAAACCAATCACACGCTCAGGTCACAGATTATGATTGAATTTGAAAAGTCCCATCAGCAACCAGAGGCATAGAAAGAAGAGGGGCGCAATCCGTCTGCGCTGTTAGGAAGGAGGATTTTACCACTGACGTTGCTTAAAATTGCTAGCGCCTCGTAGTTTTGAAAAGCATTATGACCTTTTCTTGGGTTTATTACTGTTTTTTTTTTAATTTTTTTTATTACATTATGTTAGTCACCATACAGTACATCCCTGGTTTCTGATGCAAGGTTCGATGATTCATTAGTTGCATATAACACCCAGTGCACCATGCAATATATGCCCATATTACTGTTTTTATATTCGCAGCAGGCACTGGTGCCCATTATTGCTGGTGCCTGGAGTGGACTGCTCCCACCCTCCACTCTCTTTGTTTGCCATGGTCAGCATCTCTCTCTGGAAGAAGTATTCCCATTTTCAGAATAATCATACTACATTACTCTCTTCACTTAACTACGAAGGGGAAGATGGTTGCTTAATCTCAGGAAACGCGAGGGCAGGGGAAAAGCTAATGTAAGATCAAAGCATATTGTTGATGTTACTGCTGTGGCTTTGAAGTTCCAATCCTGTTAACCTCCTGAGAAGCACACAGAAGACCTCCCACAACTGCCCACAACTGAATGGTAGGGGTTGTAGCATGTGTCTACCAGCTTCCACGCTGATTTGTGCAGGATTGCCCAGGACAATTAGAATTCAGGGTAATGTGGGGGTTTTTTTTTTCTTTTCTTTTAAAAAAATTTTATCATTCTAGTAGTAGTAGTAGTAGTAATACTTTTATTATTGTTATCCTTGCAGCTAAAACCAGGCTTGAGCCAAGGGGATGTGATGCAAAGCCCCACTTATTGGAAAGCGCTCTCATTTGGCAAAGGTAATATAAAGGCGTTCACAATGCCTTACGGTTTTATGGTGCTTTCTCAAATGCACATACACTTAATTTTTACAATAATACTTTTGAGTTGGTATTTTATCATCATCCTCCTCATCACCATTCCTACTTTAGATATGAGAAGTGTTTGCCCTAAATCAACACAACTAATAATCTGTAGGGCAAAGACCTACGTTCATGTGCTCTTTCTACATTATTTTATTACTTCTTTAAAAGAAATATGGAGCATAATACATCTACCTTTGCTTGAGACTTCCACCATCTATATGCAAACTGAATATTCAAAAAACCTGATGATCATAAGGTCATGTTGATTTCTGAACATGAATTATAATAAAAATAGATGCAGATAGGACACCTGGGTGGCTCATTCAGTTTAGTGTCTGACCCTTGATTTCAGCTTAGGTCATGATCTCAGGGTCATGGAATCAAGTCCTGGGTGAGGCTCTACCCTGGGCATGGAGCCTCCTTAAGGTTCCCTCTCCCTCTCTCTCCTTCTGTCCCTAAACCTGCTCACACACATGTGCACTCTCTCTCTCTAAAATTTTTTCTTTAAAAATAGAGGCAGATAAACTCTAAATGAGGATAGAACCTTCATTTGTCCATGGCTAAATTATTTAACTGATTTGATTTGCCACGGCCATGGTCCATACAGCATCGTGGGGAAGACAGCCTTCTGGATAGGCCTCCAAGATTTTTGCATCCCGGTATTTAATGATCCCCTCCTGAGCTGACTAGGCTGATATGTTTAACCAATAGAAATAGCAGAGTGTTGACTTCTGAGGCCGTGTCATAAAATACATTGCCTTGCTCTTTCTTAAAATACTTCGAGCAGCCCATCACCTGCCACGTGGTGAGGATGCCCAAGCAGCCCTACGGATAATTTCTCACAGCAAGGAAATGAGGCCTCTGGCCGGAAGCAGCACTGACTTCCCAGGAATGCAAGTCAACACTGGAAATAAATCCTCCAGGCCCAAGCAAGCCTTCAAATGATCACAACTTCATGAGGAACTCTGCACCAGGACCACTTAGCAATGCCACTCCTGGGTTCCTGACCCACAAAAACTACAGAGTGTAATCAATTTTTTTTTGTTCTTTTAAGCTTCTACGTTTTGGGGGAATTTGCTAGGCAGCAATGGATAACTAAATCAGGCAAGAATCTGAAAATACTAGATCTGCACTGGTTTTTATTACTTTGAGACATTCTTAGAACTGACGCATAGAATCAAGATTCACAAATAAATTCCATCTTCTAAAATACACACTATGAAATTCCTTTCAGTGAAATTTCCTAATAAGGAAGTAAATTTGTTGCAATAATTAACATACCTTTCTTACAGTGCAAGATGAATCTCCTTCATATCAATCTAGAAAGTTCTACTCTAAAACAAATAGTGTTAGCACAAGTTTCCAATAATCTATGTTTCTGTGGCTCCCCAAGGCATCTCAGCTAATATAAAGCACCTCTATCAGAATCTGACTGTCCTGGGCTTGCAGCTGACGGTTTCTAAGAGACCGTCAACTAATCAAAGTAACAAAGTTTATCAATCTGAAATAATTCACCTGTGGATGTATACTGTATTCTAAAATTATGGGAGGGGGTGAAGTGAGAATTATTATATTTTGCGGAAAGGGTTGGTCAAAATGCAAAAATACAAAGTAAGTAATAGATGATTTTTAATCTTTTTTAAAAAAGATTTTTTAAATGTATTTGTCAGAGAGAGAAAAACAGAGACTGCCCTAAATCAACACATAAGCAGGGGGAGTGGGAGGCAGGGGGAGAAGCAGGCTCCCTGCTGAGCAAGGAGCCCATGTGGGACTTGATCCCAGGACCCTGGGATCATGACCTGAGCTGAAGGCATATGCTTAACTGACTGAGCCACCCAGGCATCCCTAGATGATTTTTAATAAGCAATTTTAAGACACTGAATAAAAATAACTTGTCTATAATAAGCAGAACAGCACAGAATAGAGCCCTGTGGCAGGCTACTAAAGACCACCCCTCGACATTAGTGCTTTAGTGGTGCAGTAGTTCTACTAAGACTCTAAGTAGTTGTAATATTATAATTCATATTTTCCATTTTTTCTAAATTTTCATTAGAGATCTTTTCAACTTGCATCGATGAGATTCCGACACAGAATTTCCCCGGCCAAGCTCTTGATACTGAGCTTAATGTCCTTCTCAATATTTTTCTTTCTGGTTTCCTCTAGCCCTTTCACTTATGCTTTGAACCAGGAAATGAGCTTACATTTATCGCAGATGTAATTAGTTATTGCTTTCACAGGGAATATAGCTCAAAACCTGTATGTCACTGGAAAAGTTCCCTTTGCTTCCACACCTCTTCTCGATCGCAGTGATAACTGCAGCTTCCGGAAACTACCTCCACTGCCCCACTTGTGGTCTCTTGCAAGCTCCTGAAAAGAGCCAGCCAGTCCAAATCCTCCCCCCCCAATGGCTTTATGTATTCCCAGGTAGCTCTCAGATGATGTTCCCTAAATCAGTGACACCTATCTTCTTTCAAGTTCCACTCTCATGTCACCGACTGCCTACTAAATCCCTCCACCAGGATGTCCCCCCCATGGGACTACTGGAGTCATCAGGTTCCAAACCACTAAGCTCCCCACTCTCTCCTTCACCACCAGCGCAATTCTCTTGCCCCTATCTATGATACCACCAATTCTTCAATGTCGTACAATTCAGTCCAAAAGTGTACAAATATTTCTTCGGTACTGATGTTCTAGGAGCTATTTTAAGCATCTATAGGGGCCAAAGGCAGGCTGCCCCAAAATGTGCCACTTTGTCATATCGACTATTTTAAATAAATGTTACTTAAGAAATAGCCAATGTTAAAAATAAAACACTCTGACTGCCTTTCCCCATGTCTCCAGAAAGCAAGAGATAAATTCCCCATGTGAAAGGAATTCTCCCTGTACCAGGAGGTAAAGAGACAGAAAATTTAGAGCAGAAAAGGCTGTATAAACAACCCTCGTTACTTTTTAATAATTTACTACCATAACCCAAATTCTGTTTGGAATTCCTAATTGAAGCTCCCAAAGTTACTTAACTTCTTTGTCCTGTCAGATCCTCACAAATTTATTGTCTCTTTGTCTAAAAAGTATAAAAATTGCCTGCCTTAGTCATTTTTTGAGGTCTCAGTTTTATTATGGGGCCTCCGTATGCACATTATAAAACTTTGGGTTTTTTTTTCTCTCGTTAATCTGTCCTGTGTCAATCTAATTCTTAAACCAGCTGGAAAACCTTGAAGAGTAGAAGGAAAAATTTTCTCTGCTCTACACCTCCAGTACACAGACCTCAGGGCACTTGGTCTAGGGAGATTAACAAACAGAAAATAGCTTAAATAAATTAAAGAAAAATAGGTATTCATGTGTGCAGAAAAGGGATATCTGAAGTGCTGTCACTTCAGATGTGTGTGATCTGTGTGGCTTTATACAGGAGGCCAATCAAATCCAGCACACAGAGAGATTTTTCAGCACCCAACACAGAGGAAACCTCTCCCAGAGGCCTAGCTCACCACGCCTGCGCTTGAATGACTTCATAAAACAAAAGGGATATATGGTGGGGGCATCAATCAATGTGGAAGGAAAGAGAAGCTAAAACGAACAGCCACAGCCTTTGACCATCTTAATGAGCAGATTCAACATACAGCTGGGTACTGAGAGGCCGAAAATAGTGACAAATATATAGCTTTCTCACAGATGGCTTCAGGACTCATCAAGACCACTAAGAAGCGTCTCACAGTATCGTCTGCAGCTCCTACTCAGTGGAGAATTTGGTTGACATGTCATATTGGTATTAGGGACGCAAAGATCTCTGGCTTAGTGCTGCAGTGACAGTTGTCATCTATTTATGGATATTAACGGTGCCCGGTCCTGGACCACGTGCTCTGGGGGGGGGACAATGAGGAGTTTAAAATCTTCTTTTAAAAATGACCCATTCATTCATAGCAGCCGGCAAACAATTATGCAGCCTGCTCTACTGTGATGTGTTTGCACAAATGCAAGGAATAAAGTGGTGAGACGACTAGGAGAGAAAAAAAATGCAAAGCGTTAAGTGCAGCACAATTCTTCGTGGGCTAGGGGCTTGTAGAGTGGATCTGGGAGGTTCACACGACGAGGCCTATTCAGTGCTTTCGGAGCGTGCAGCCCCCCTGAAACGCCGTCGCGGCAATACTAGCGATAGCACCTGTCTCTCAATCCTGCGTCCCTGAGACAGCCGCCTCACGTTTCTAACTCTTAAATTCATATTTTGTATTTCTAAACTCTCTTTGCTATCGCAGATCTGGTATAAGTTAAGCGGAGAAATGAGGATGTAAGAAATGGGGAAGCTAAGAAAGGAAAGCAAATGATAAGGGAGGCTCAGAAAGAGAGAGCCTGCGTTGATTCAACCAGAAAGCCCTCGTGGTTTAAGAAGCTGGAAATGGGGCCGCGAATTCCCCGCTCCCTTCTCAGGCTGCCTCCCACAAAGCTGTGGTTTCTGGCCAAGAGAAGATAGTGGCTGAGAAGTGCCCCAAAGAGATGAGCTTTGGAATTTTCTTGGACCGTACCTCACCCACGGCTGCCCTTCCCAAGTCCCCATCAGGCTCAGACGCAAGTACCGAGACTTTGATCGGCAGCGCGCTGGGCTAGGAGCCTCAGACACAGACTGAAATATGGGGCAAATAAAGAAAGTGGAGGCAGGAAGAGTCGTAGGTGATCTCCAGGCCAAGAAACTCTCTTAAAACAAACTAAACTGTATTATTTGCAACACTCAGCATGTGTTAAAATGCTCAGGGCTTTAATTCGCGTCCTCAGAGCTGTCAGGAGAGCACCTTCGTTACACTAGTAATTGACCGGTTTTGCTGATCCGCGAGACCTTGCTTACTTCCTAAACGGTAGGGCTTCTAAAATGAGGAATTGCTTGAAAAGAATGAAAATAAGATAGGGATAGAGGGTTTGGATTGGCCCCAGTTGCCGGACTCTTGTGAAGAAGTACAATATTCCCTCGGAAAAGAAATGGCAGGGTTTATTTTCTCTGGAGCCTCATCAGTGAATGATAAATGAGGCCAAAGTAATCCTCTGTTGGTCTCATTTGCTTCCCTCTTTGGAGCTGTATTCGCCTACATGACTGTTTGTAACTGAAGACAATCTCTTAATTGTTCTTTTAAATAAACCTCCTGAAGCTTCCAATTTGACTTGGGGGGTGGGGAATTCCATGATACTGAGGCTGCTGTTCAGTGCCATCCTCATGGAAATAATTACGTGAGTGAAGTGTCTCACATCCTGCTCCACTGGATTTTTCTTCAGGGCTCTCTCTCCAAATCACCGCTGTATTTTTAGAAATTCAAACAAAAACTCTTGAGTGTCACAATATCTTGCTAATTAGAGGCCATGTACTAATCAGCCGTTGTTCGTAACGTCGTCCCTGTCCATTTCTCCCCATACCCATTTCCCTTCTTGTCCCAAGAGTTGTCCATCATCAATTTATTACTTGTGCTTTATCTCTGAAGTTTATGCTTAAAATTTTGAAACATTTCATAACAAAGACCACCAGCAACTTCATTAACCAGGGCAATACTAAATAAGCCATTTTAATCTAGCTGATAGAGACAGTTCCTTAAGCAGGGTTATTTTTGTTGAGAATTTTGAACTTCAAATCACTCTATATTCAGCAGTCTGACTTTACACTTGCACAAACCTCACCCGGAAAGGCCACTTGTGGAAACATAGCCCTGAACCGCATCGTCGCTTTGTCCCACCGGTGTCACGATGCATTTCAAACCTCTCCTTTTCTCCTTAGAAAAATTGTCATGAGAATTCACAGACCCCCGTGGTCCTATCTTATCTCAGGAACGAAGCGTCGCCAGCACTGAAGTGGACGTGGGAAGGTGAAACCATAGTAGGGGGAGGCAGAGTAGGGGCGCCCTCAGTGCTTGGAAAGGGCAGCCCTCCTAGTCATGGCAAGAGCCGAAGTGCAATGCGTATCACCCAGCTCTGAGCAGGATAAAAGTCTCGGAGCAGTCCAGAAGCAAAATCCAAGAGCCAAGTTATGGAGGTGAGGATAGCGTCGGAATCTCCTGGAAAGCTATTGTAAATAACCGGATTCTCTTTTGGAGAACAGAGGCCTCCCCCTTACACATAGGCCAGGCTCCTCTTCATCCTGTTGTTTACGTTTGACCCATCCAGTAGAGCGTCTGGCAGTCACGGGGATGGTGGTGATGGTGAGGCTGGAGGAAAGCCAGATCCAGGAAGGGCTTCACTGGCCGTGTTCAGTAGTTTTCTCTTCTTCCTAAAGGCAATGGGAAGCCACCAAAAGGTAGAGTGGGAATGAATGTCTGGTCACAAACTTGAGTTGTGAGGAAATACGTTATTTCTATAGTTTTCAGTATTCTAACTTAATTTCTATTTTCAGCCCATCTCATCGGATGGCAAATAATTAATTACTATCAATTCACTAGAAATTTTACCAATTCAGAGTTCCCTAATCAATATAAGGTTTCATCATGTCCCATCCCCAGAGTTGTATCTGCCTTTTAGTCTGGAGGCATTAAGTTATGAATATCTTAAATGACCCAAAACTGCAAGACCAAGGGGTAGAATGCAGGATATGAAAATACTATTCTGCTACAAATGATTTTTTTAAAAAAGATCTTATGTATTTATTTGACACAGAGAGAGAGACAGCCAGCAAGAGAGGGAACACAAGCAGGGGGAGTGGGAGAGGAAGAAGCAGGCTCCCAGCAGAGGAGCCTGATGCGGGGCTCGATCCCAGAACTCCAGGATCACGCCCTGAGCCGAAGGCAGACGCTTAACGACTGAGCCACCCAGGCGCCCCTACAAATGATTTTTAAACGCGGATGGTAATGTGATCAGATTTCTTCTACAAAATAGATTGTTCTGTGGATGCTGTGTAGGTAAAGGATTGAAGAGATACAGCAATGGACGCAGAGAGCCCTTAGGATATTATAAATAATTTCAGGTTTGTGGCTGATATAGCTTGGGCTAGGGTGGTTGAGGATGAGATCAAGTAAGGATATGGGTTCATAGGGTATTTATAGGGTAAAAATGACAGAATTTGGTTTAAAAAAAAGTTGGATATTGGACTGAAGGAAAGGTAACCCCTTGGCTTTCTGACTTGAGCGACTGGATGTGCGTGGGTCCCATTGGCTGAGTGAGAGAGCAGTAAAGGAAGATCTGGGAAAATAGCCCAAGCTGATTTTGGTATGTTGAGTTTGAGAGGCCTTTCAGACATTCAAGAGAATACTAGGTAGTGGGGCCAACGTAATGGGTGGAGACGAAACGGAGAAGTGTGAGCTAGAAATGTAAATGAGATCTCTGCCCGTGGATTCTATCCATAACGATGGGTATAGGTGAGTGTTAAGGAGAGTCTGCAATAGGAAAATAATGCACACATGGGTCCCATCTCCTCTTTACACTGGCACAAGTTTCTTTTTGGCTGATTCAAAGAAGAGTGAGTGAGTACCCAAGGCACACCAAATGTCTTCCTCTATATTAAACAGTCAGTGGTCCACTACAGAACATGGAAATATCAACACTGCCAACTTCAGAGTAAGTCTTCTGCCCACCAACGTTCTTCATCTCTGTGCTAATGAGAGTTTTGTTCTCTTTCGTTTGCTATTTTGAGACATCTAATCTCAAGGTCATTAACAGTGAGCATCAAGATCCCTTTCTTGTGCGGTGACAACGTCTGCGGCCTGCTGGGGCTCATCATGATTCCCAAGCTGAAGATTCAAAACTGATATCCCCACTAGAACAAGAAGATGGTGAGGTTTCTAGTCTTCCCCATTAAATAGAACAAGAGAAACAATACCTAAGAGAGTTATGGAACTTACTAATGATTAAAAAAATGAAAGTGTATTCAATTGTAAATAGTTTATAATAGATTTCAAGTCTCTGCTCCCCAAGTCCAAAGTTCAATTCATCTATCAAACTCTATTCTAGAAAAATAAATGTATGCACACGTTCCCAAAATAAACACAACTTGTTTCTTACAAATAAATCTGGGCCGAAGGTCCTAGAATTTCGGATGGAGTAGGAAATGTGGACTCTTAGGAAGGATGCAATAATTACATAATAATTAATCAAATAACAAGCCCTAAAAGTGTTGCATAAATAGTGAGATTTTAAAATTTCTTGTTTTCTTTTAACTATATTTCAAACCAAAGGGAAAAGGTAATAACCTCAAATTTAATGAAAACATGTTAAATACAGTTTTTAAACAGGAGTGAAGTGACAAAAATAACTAAGAATGAGAGGAGGAGCTACAGGTTAGCACTCGGTGACATTTCAAAACATATTTACATTGATTTATTTTTTAAAAGTTCAAATATCTACATAAATTATGCCTAACATTAATTAAACCTTCAGAATGCCTCTGTTCCCATTTTCTAGGGATGTGAAGGTAGCTTCTTTGTGTAGTGTGTCCAAGAATATTCTCCTCTTAGTTCTTTGGTCATCATGGAACATTGAGATGACAGTGATTCCTGGGTGTTGTACTTCCGAGTAAAGGGGTAGCAATCTGGCCTCACACTTCTACCACTTAACCAGTTTATAGCTCTAGAGTGTCATTGAGGTGATGCCAAGGACCTGGGGGGGAAAAACATGGTCAGTGAAACCCAAAAGCCAAAGGAGGATGTGTAAAGGGGACCCAAAGCCAAGCGTCATGGTGTGTACCATTAAGCCTAGAAGGGAAGAGGAATCGTGAAGTGGGGGGCAGCTAAAGTATTCCATAGAGGCCTCACAGAAGAAGTGGGGTTCAAAACGTGTTTTGAAAAATTAAGTGCAAAAGAAAGCCAAGGGTTTTGAAGGAGAAGAGCTGCAGGAGGCAAGAATGACAATGATATTTGTGACTCATTTACAAAACAAGAAAACCCAGTCCTGTTGCAATAGGAGTTAGTTCGAATCAATTAGGAGTTAAATTAGCAGTAGGTTGGAGCAGACCGAACTTCTTTCAGTACCAGAAGACTACTAAAGGCAAAAAGAAAAATGTCATGACTATAACTGTTTTTATTCCAAAGCCAACCAAATTGATTTTTTTTCTCTTACAGGCAACGGATGTATCTTTGGATTACATCTCAGCGCTTCATGATTCCAAATGTTCACATCCAAACAGAGCAGACACACCTGTCAGGTACCTGAGGAAAGAGGTCACAGCCCGAACTGCATCAGACAGTAACAAATCCTTGCCCTTGGCCATCTGTCCCCCAGGATGATCTATGCAGAACGGAAAGCCAGTACCATTTTCACAAACTTACTTGTTCATCTCAAATTCTGTCTCTACCACCCAAATATATTACAGTTCCTCTCCATCTGTAGAGAGCAGGAGGTCCTTCTTATCTAAAGTAAAAAGGAATGAGAACATTAGATGGAAGTTTTAGATATTCGGAAGTAGGGGCGCCTGGGTGGCGCAGTCGTTAAGTGTCTGCCTATGGCTCAGGGTGTGATCCCAGCGTTCTGGGTTCGAGCCCCGCATCAGGCTCCTCGGCTGGTAGCCTGCTTCTTCCTCTCCCACTCCCCCTGCTTGTGTTCCCTCTCTCGCTGGCTGTCTCTCTCTCTGTCAAATAAATAAATAAAATCTTTAAAAAAAAAAGATTCGGAAGTAAGTAGTGGAGAGCTTCACTCAATAGTGGGTAGCTCTGGATGAACTTGGATCTGGTGGAAAGGATACAACACAAAACAGTTCCATATGAAGAAGATAATAAGTCTTGCAGTCAAAAAGAAGAAGAGTCAGTAACTGTGACGCATGTCATTCATGAGTTCCTTTTTATTCCTTTTTTATGTACAGCTCAAACATTTGAGACTTGGGAAGTAGAGGCTCTGCTAGACCTAATATTTTGATTTTCCTTTGAATTTAGTTTAAAAATGGAAAGCTCCCAGTTGTTATATAGATCCCTGGATTTTGTAATTAAGTGAAAAACACTGAAAATAAGGACTTCTTAAATCTAGACTGCAGTCATATCTATTTAATTGCACTTTTTCTCATGCTTCTCTAAGCTGGACTATTACACTTAGCAAAAAGCTTAGTAGCATAATTACAGTGCTATAAAACATTTTCTCCCTTTTTTTTAAACTAGCATCTTCATCTGGCACATTTCAAGACGCATCATTACATTACACAACCTGACAACTATTAAGGTTTTTGCTATACTTCATGAAATCGAGAAAAAAATATGCATCATTTTCAGGGTTAAACTATTTTAATTGTCCTAATGCCTAAAGCAATATCTCCAAAATCTTTGAAGATGTGAAAATTATTTTGTAAAGTCAGATTTTTCATAAATCCATATAATATTATGTACATTAAATGCTATGTTATATCTAATAAAGAACTACTAAAATTCCAAAAATTGTTTTCTGCTAAAAGTCAGAACTATTAACTGAATTCAAAATGTATAACTGATACACTGTATTCAAAACTATAATCCAATATATCCTCTCCTAATCCTGAAAAATCACCAGGTAATCAATTTTTAGATTATTTGCATGCTTCTAAAGAATCTGCTCTCTCCTTCTGGAGAGTTCTTCCCTTCTCCTAACAGATGAGTTTATTGTCTCCACTTCCAAGGTGCTTTTTATTGTTGTTAGTCTTTAAAAATTGTCTTATCTCAAAATCTAGGTTTACCTTTTTGGTATCACTTGGTATCATATCACTCTCCCTTGTGATGTGATCCTGTCACTCTCCTTTACAAATGCAAAAGAGAATGCTTCCACAGTCTCCACTCATCTTGTTATGCCTCTACTCAGATATTTCTGTGGATTGAACCATGTCTTTTTCCTCAACCATAAAAGCTGCAAAAGTAATTCTGCAAGATAATTTGTCTTCAATGGAATTCTGAGTTACACCTTCTTAGTCCATAAGCAAATTTTAATATTCAGGGATCCAAAAAAACTATCATTAAAAAAACCCTATATTAGATTATATAGCTACTAGCCACAATCTAAAGTATACGTAATGATAAAAAAAAAATATTTTAACTATTTGTAGTATTGGATGAATCTCATAATACTCGATTTTATTTTAATCAGAGAAGCAAACATTTAAAAGTCTTTTTATATTTAACTGGACTATTTTTAGTAAAGAAAATTTGGGTTAGTTTTAAATGTTCTAATAATTTTCACATTATGAATTTTATCAAGAGTCGACTCATTTAAATGTAACTAAACTTGACATTTTTAAGTTTTCAACTCATTTAACTTGTGCCTGCTAAATAAATAATAGACAGAAAATATATTTTAATATGAACAGCTACATTGTAAAAACGAGGAAAAGACATGGCCATAACCAAAATTAAATAAAAATTATACAATTATCCCAATAAAATAATCTTATAAATGTTTAAGTAGGTATGTATATTTTATAAGGTTTTTATCTTTTTATTTTTGTTTTTTGGGGGGTTGCTCTCAATATTTATTAAACTAACAATAGAGTTTTGGGTAAGCCTTATTAATGTAATATGAAAAGTTCTGGGCAAAGGAAATTTTATTTCATTTACATCAGATGTGCCTGCAATCCACATTTTTATTAAAAGGATAATAAGCATTTGGTTAAGAGGTTTGGAAAAAAGCATGTTATTTTGAATTTTAGGTAATATTTTTCTATCGTTTAAGACTGTTGAGGGGCGCCTGGGTGGCTCAGTCGGTTATCAGTCTGCCTTCTTCTCAGGTCATGATCCCAGGGTCCTGGGATTGAGCTGCGTCAGGCTCCCTGCAGGAGAAGCAGGGAGCCTGATTCTCCTCCCACTCCCCCTGCTTCTGTTCTCTCTCTCTCTGCCAAATAAATAACTAAAATCTTTAAAAAAAAAAAAAAGACTTGAAAAAATTTTTGATTGTATGATTCATTTATTTTATTTTATTTTTTAAATTTTTTGAGGGGGGAGGGGCAGAGGGAGAGAGAGAATCTCAAGCAGGTTCAATGCCCAGTGCTGGGGCCTGATGCAAGGCTCAATTTCACAACCCTAAGATTGTGACCTGAACCAAAATCAAGAGTCAGATGCTTAATGGCTCATCTAGGTGCCCCTCATTTATTTTATTTTCTATTAAGGTATAATTAACATAAAGATTATATTAGTTTTAGGAATACAAAAAAAATAAATAATAACAAAAAATTAATCCCAGAATCATTTGAACTTGAATTGACAGTTTCAACAGTTGATGTGTTTCATACAACCAGAGTAAGCAAAATTCAATAGTTTGGGATTTATTATTTACAGAGTTTCACTCAAAAGCAGTTGTACTACTGTATGTATTAAATACTTTCTATTGAATGAGCTTGTTGAGAGAGTAACATGTCTAGAGAAAAAAACTTGTGTTGAAGTGAAAACACACCTTCTTCATGGCGGTGATTTACTGAATTGAACAAATGGTTCAAAACATATTCTTACCTTAGGTAAGACTTCCAGTCTTTCTATGAACTTGGTCCATGAGATAATATAGACATTTAACAGGGTTCTGGTGCCAAAGAGCCTAATTCTTCATTTATGAAATATGTTTTTGCTTCTACATAGAGTAGTTTTAAAAAGTAATTGGTCACCAGTTAAGTGCAGTGGTTAACATAGCGGGAAATTGTTTTTGCAACATTATTTGAGAGAAACAGAGTGATTTTTCTTAGCCTTAGTTTATAATCTGGGATCCATCGATACGATCGTTGATATCCATTAAGAAGTCCTATGTGGAGATGAAAATGGTTCTCATGTTGAGTCATCTTTGATTTTTTCTTCCCATGCATAGCACTGTGAACCCATAGAATTCCTCTAGCTAGTGCTCTCTAGCTAAGGTCATTTTCTCATTTCTGCAACTCCTACCCCCTCAAGGCTACTTGTTGCCTTCCAGTTCAAATATATACTTCTGAACACTGCCATCAAATCCACCCACTGGCTGTCCCAAGATAAAATACATGTGTCATGTTTTCTTGCCTCTGAATTACAGATCAAAACCCACACTTTGCAAATGTACTTTCCTGATGGATTCTAGTTATTTTCAATCTACAAGTATACTCCCCGCTATTCCTTTTAACCTAATATCTGTATTTTGTCACTTATATATCTGTTTCTTTTCTTCCTTGTTAATAAATTCCTTAAGAAATAATGTCAAGTATTCCTTAAGTATGCATTCCAAAAGGCGGAGATCTTAAGTGAGCATTACCTAACTTGTTGGCAAACACTGAAGGAGAAACCTGTAATAAACAAAATGAAAGCTTTCAAAGCCTGAAAATTTACTAGAAAGCAAGATAAATGGTTGAAATTGGTTTCCCAGAACAGCAACAGTACTTGAGAGCAATAAAAAATGTGATAATATTTAATGGCCTATGTTAATACACGATAAAGTCCCTAAATTGTAATTTACAATCAAAACAGTTGGTGGCACCTTTGAAACAATTTTTTGTTTTTGACAGCATCTATGTTTCCTGCAAATTCTTAGACAATCACAGTAATATATAAAATCTTCATAATTATATTGGTTTAGATATATTTTCTGTAATCCTATTTTAATATAACTTCCATTAACATATATGCTCTGAAAGAAAAATAATAATAGCATCTGTGCCCTTAAGTAATGGTACTTATTACTCAGATATTTTTGCAAGGGTTTTAGCCTGATGAAACTTTGACTTCCTCTTAAAAACAAATCAGGAATCCCTTGGAAACAGCATTTCTTACCCACACAGAGGTCAGGCTCAGTAAAGTAAATACAGCAACGTGGGAAGGGTTGAGGAAATGTATTAACAGCTTCTTAAATGTCCCAACTCTCTTAGATGCTCTTTCCTAGTGGGCTGTTACATGGCTTAAAACTTCCTACTAGAGAAAATTGTTCTTTGGGTTAAAATATTACAAACTCACTACAATCCTTTTCAAAGGCAAATGTCCTTGAGAGGTATAACGCATTGAGGCTTAGCCACTGTCGCAACTGAGAAAAGCTTAAGTGGGATATAATCAGTGTTTACATAAATAGACATATGCGTAAGGTTTTGTAGTTTTTGTTGGGACCTGTGAGGGCTAGTTCATACTGCTTTTTTCCTGAATTTGAAACGAAATAAGAGGTATGTTCACACAGATGAAGAACACTCTATAAAATTGAGTTGAGAATGCAGCTTTGACCAGCAGGCAAATGTCTAAACCCTTAACCCAGAATTCTGCCAACCCACTCGCCAGCTGCTCCAGAAGTTTAAACAGGGAAGAGTGGAGGGGAATGTACTGTTCTCTTGAGCAGCGTAGAGACCAAGAGAAGAAAAGCCAGACACGGAAGTGGTAAGGACAGATTTTAATCAGCAATATGCTACTGCCATTGGAAGAGGGTCCATCTTGAACTGGGCTCAACTTCCATTTGTTTAGAGGGGATTGGCATTTAAAAGGAGAAAGAGGTGGATGTGAGGGCAATCTGGCTGTGACATCTGTCACCCCATTGATGGCCCCAGGTTGATTCAGCTGATCTGGCTGGCCAGGCGGTGTCCCCTTCCTCCTTCACTGCTCCATGTGCCCCCCTCCCTCCCGAACTGGCGCCCTCTGTGGAAGAGCACAACTTTCCCCAATGGAGGAGGACCATTTTCTGGTCAAGGGCATGCGAGTAGGTGCGCTCTCCTGCTAGAACCTCCAAACAAGCTATCGAGGTCCATTTGTAGGAGAAGATAGGGTAGTTGAGATTCCAAGACTCCAGACACATTCAAATGAAGCTCTTTGTTTTAAAAAATAAATAAAGAAAAGAAAAGAAAAGAAAAGAAAAGAAAAGAAAAGAAAAGAAAAGAAAAGAAAAGAATGAGGGAATAAGGAGGGAAAATGGCATGGTGGGCAGTCAGGGAAGTGGAAAATCCCTAAGGGTGGGTTAGTATTATTGCCATTAGGCCAAGGGTGTCTTTTAGCTGACAATTACAGAAGTTGGGATTCTATCCTTTCAAAAACACTGGGAGACAGAGGCCCCATCCTCCTGGATGATTACATTTCAAAGAAAGGGCTTGCCGGTCATTGAGAAAGACTCTTCTGATTTGTAGGAGATACACATACATCTCAAAGAGACAAGAAAAGGATTCAGTATTGTAAACTCTTTTTAGTAAAGTCTCTTAAGAAAAGGAGATTAAGGGCTTATCTCAGGTGTTGGCTAGAACAAGAGGCAAATTCTTTTGATAACCCTGAGTTTGTCCAGACAAAAACTCAAAAGGCAGCTGCTTGGGTTGTCCAAGGGACTCAACCTTAGGTTATTAGAAGCCATGTGAAAGTTCGGTCATGTCACTTAGTGTAGGGGTTTGAATGGAGTGTCCTACTGAGTTTTTGCAGTTTTTGGTAACCCACAAAGAAAATACTCAGAAGGGGTCAGGGTTTGAGCATGCTCTGTCCCTCCGCCCAATCTCTGAGGGGCTGGAAGAAGGTTAAGAGTTATCTTGCCAATATAACCAGGAAGGCAGATGTTTCGTACTTTGGATCCAGGCAGAACTACTAGAAGGGGAGTGGGAATGGATCTCCCTAGAGCAATGGTTCTCAACTGGAATGATTTTGCCCCCAGTGAACATTTGAAAATGTCTGGAGACAGATTTGTTTGTACATCCAAAGGAAGGGGGGAGCTGTAAATGGCATCCAATGTGTAGAGGCCAGAGATACTGCTGTAAGGGAGGAAAAAGTGATGTTTCCTGTACCCTTCTGAGTTTGTGGATGAGATCCCTATAACAAAAGACAGTTTAAGAAGAGAAAAACAAACAGAAGTTGATTAACATGTACATCTCGGGTATGCATGGGAAATACCCCATGAAAAATGAGTAACTCAGAGAGGTAGTTTCAGAATTCAGGATTAAATACCAATTTAATAGGAAAGAGAAAGAATGTAGGCCTCTTAGGGGAGAGTAAATGAGTTAGGAAGATGAATGAACCTTTAGAAGAATAGATGGAAGACATGTTAGTTTGTGACAGTCTGTCTGTCATGTCAATTTCTAGTTTCCTGTCCTGTGATAAGTGGGTTGATGAAACTCCCTACCAGATTTGTGACAATTGAGTTCCTTTTAGAGAATCTGTCTTTAGGCAGATAGAGGGAGTTCAAAGAAAGCTTCTCCTGGCATTTGCTGTTCTGCAAGTGCCTGCAGCTCAAAATAATCAGTGTACCGAAGTGGCATATTTGGGGGTGGCATGTCCTGGACTCCTACAGTCATATTTTGACGTGGTATATTCTGTTACCATATACTGCTTAACATCCTATGATGCAGAAGACCGCCCTCCACAATAAAAGTTACCCAGCCCCAAATGCCAACAGTAACAAGATTGAGAAAACTGCCAAAGAGTTTACAATGCATTTTAAGATACATTACTCATATTACTCTTACAACTGCCACATGAGAAAGGGTTGAGAGATACCATCATCTAACATAAGAGAAAGTGGAGTCCCAAAAGTTTAAAAGATTTTCCCAGCATGCACATTTGAACCCAGCCTTGTGATTATAAAGAGCTTTATACTCCCTTTTGAAGAGGGTAGATAAGCAAATGAAGTCTCACACTTCTAGGATAACAGGTTTAAAAGAGGTGCCATGCCCCCTGCTTGTGCTCTCAGGAGCTCTCTTTCTCTCTCTCTCTGTCAAATAAGTAAAATCTTTTTTTTTTTTTTTTTAAAGAGGGGCCAAAGTGGAGAGGCTTTATAATCAAGGAGGCAAAACAAAGACTCTCGGTAGAGTAGGGAGAGGAACCATGAAAGGAAAACTAGTAAGAATTCTAGAGACAAGCTTCATCAGCCTCTTAGTTAACAAGAGTCTACCATGCCAGAGAGATACAGTAGGAAGGAGATACTTTCCTACACTAATCATATTTAAGACATGTTATTTGATCAGGAAAATTGATATTAATTATGAATTGCTATTATTAGTGGGATCGCCTCATTTTCCCATAAATTGTATGTGGTTTTAATCTTAGATGAAATCATGCTACTTTTGAATAACAATTTCCTCCAACAAAGGTCAGGTTCTCTCTGCTAGTTCAGGCCCTGCTGCCTACTTTTAGGGGTGTCTCACGGTTGAGGTGTTGGTGCCCATGCAAAATTTGTGAGGTGCAGTTAAATGCAGGCAATGGCAGGCACAGTTAGAGAGGAGGATTTCTTAAATTGGGAAAAAGGTATAATTTGGTGAATATTGAGTAGAAATTGAAAAGAGAACATGACCAACTTGTTGCTCGGTATGATACGTCACATGCCATCATTACAAATGGAGACCAGAGCTAGAATTTACACTTCAGCAAGTGATGAAATAAAAAGGGTCTCTTCCATCGCCAGTTTCCAGATGGTTGACACTGTGGCAGTCCAGGTAATTTCACTAAAATTAGTAAAATTAAGTCCTGGAGGACTCCATAGGGTAGAAGGTCCTGTGGGGAGAGAGACCTATAAGCAATTGACTATAATAAAGCCTAAGAGCTGTAATATTAATATAGGAAAGTAATACGAAACATGGGAAAAAGAAAGGAATAAAAGATGGTATGTAAAGGTGTACTAGGATTTCCAGAGAAACAGAACCCCTCTCTCTCCGTATATATATAATATATACAAACTTTTGTTTGTGTACATATATATTAATATAATATTATATATATTTGTGTACATATATGTGTGTGTATATACATATCATTGATGTTGATTAACATGTATACCTATGTATACATGGGAGAAAGAGAGATATATACACATGCACATACATAGAGAAAGAGAATTTTATTATAAGAATTGGCTCATGTGGTTATGGAGGCCAAGAAGTCCCATGATTGACTATCTGCAAGCTGGAGAACCAGGAAAGCTGGTGGTGTGATTCAGTGAGAGGAGGTTGATGGTAGACTGATGGTGTAAATCTGCTTTGAATCAGAAAACCCAAGAAACAGAAGTACCAGAGTCTGAGAGCAGAAGAAGAAAAAAGTCTCGGCTCAAGCAGAAAGAGAGTGAATTTGTCCTTCCTTTGCCTTTTTGTTCTATTTTGGGCATTTAATGGATTGGATGCTGCCTATCCTCGTTGGGGGTGGCCATTTGCTTTACTCAGTTCACCAGCTCAAATGCTAATCTCTTCCAGAGCCACCCCTACAGAAACACCGGACATAATGTTTTACCATCTGGTGTCCCTTAGCCCAGTCAAGTTGACACATGAAATTAACCATCAAAGTCTACCCTTTCTCAATTTAATACTTATACACATGTCCTTAAACCACATTTAATCTCCAAATAAAGGCAATAATGAGGCATAATTCCACCTAATTTGATACAACTGAGTTCTATACAACTGAAATGCACTAATCCCTTCCCCAGAAGAGGATATAAAGTCCTTAAATAATATTTACCTTTCTCCTGATATCCTAGCACTTGAGTACTATAATGCAAAATTAATAACACTTAAAACTGATATAAAGTCAATACATCTTCTATTACATAAGAAGAGACTAACAGAGGAACAGAAACAAAGACATTTGTTTAATATCTGTATATATACATGCAAATGTATTCAAAACAAAATAAGGAATATTCATGACAAGTACAGTCCTTGTTTCTGTAACTAATCATGTGGTTGTAGCCAGAATTTTTAACCACCGTCTTCTAGCACCCATTCCATATACCCTAGCCTTCAGCAAGCACGTCAGCTGGTCATGGTTTTTCACCTAGTGGGGCAATCCAAACTTGTAGTTACGAAGGGTCTGGACAACCATTAATCTTCTTAATTATTATTTTTCTAATGTAAAATTTTATAAAGTAAACGAAACCCATAGAAAAACACAACACTATTTCAGTCCCATTTCAGAATTAGCCTAAGATGATTTTTCTTAAATAGTGAAATCCTTCATGGACAAGCAGGGTTCCGGCAGGTAAGAAGATCTCTTCTTCAGCAAGCAATTTACCTTCTTGATTTTGGTTGTTTTTACTGAATTCCGATGGAAAAAAAAAAACTTTCTCAAAGACGAACACTATAACACTGATCAACAAAACCTTAAGAAGAAATGGTGCAGTGCTGTCTGGAAAACAACAACCCAATCCAGGCAAGATTAGTTGGAACTTGACATTGACAGACTTATCTTGCCTGGACTGGGTTGTTGTAGTTTTCCACTGACTTTAATCATAGGCGTGGTAATACCAAAAGATATCCTAAGGGATCGCCTGTGTTCCAGACATGCTTTTCCTTACCTCCATTACAAAGTAAAAGTCCATTTCCCATTGGTGGTCAAGATCAATCACCCCAGCCAACACCATAAATCCCTGCCATGCCTATTGATTCAGAGGCATGAGGAGCCCCCAAGGCAAGCAGGCAGTCTTCTAGTTCAATGGCATTATTGTTCTCCTAGTGGAAGCATTCCTCTCTCTGGAACTAAGACCTCTAGGCCAGAAGAACATAAAGTCACAGGAACAGAAAGCAAAAGTTTTGCTAGTGTGTCACTGGGGATAATAGTGAGTGGTGTCTCTCCCATTTCAACCCCCTGATTCACGGACCCATGAATCCTGGCTGTGGGAGAAACAGCACCATTTATTGGGTGATTCAAAGGGAAACTGGGAAAACTCAGAGGAGAATATGTGTTAATTCTTAAATCAGATACACTTTCAATTTTAAAAAAGTAGAGAGGATAACCGAAGGATGAAAAGCATAAACAAAGGCATAGTTCAACAAAAGATCATGGTGTATTTGGGAATGGAATATGTTCCTAAGAGAGTAGAATACATGAATGGGTGATGAGAGAGGAGACATGAAGATGGGAAGGGCCCTTTGCAGTCTAACTGAGGAGAAAATTTTAACACTGGTAAGAAATAAATGATAAAGCCTGAACTAGCACAGTGAAAGGAAAAGAAGAAGTCACGTGTAATTCTTTTTCTTCTTTAAGATTTTATTTATTTATTTGAGAGAGAGAGAGAGCATGAGTAGAGGGGGGAAGGTGACTGGAGGGGAGGGGAGCAGATGGGAGGGGAGGAGAGGGGAGAGGGTGGGAAGGATAGGTATAGGGAGAGGAGGGGCAGAGGTAGGAAGAGGAAGAAGCAGATTCCTCGCTGAGCAGGGAGCCCAGGTGGGGCTCCCTTCCAGGACCCCGAGATCAGGGCCTGAGCCCAAGGCAGGTGCTTAACACTGAGCCACCCTGGCGCCCCAACAATCAAGTGTAATTCTAAAAGAAAACTCTTACTGTACTCACAACAGTTCTGACGCCAAATATAGCTCTTCCCCTGACATTAAGTAATTCTGACGCTACCTACCTGGAGTTACCGCAGATTCCCCAGGTTAAGGGCTCAGTCCCACAAGACTGCTCCCACTTCAGATGCCAATTGCCAGTAGTGGTCCCCAAGTTACCCACACTTCTACCTACCTTGGCTACTAATCAGGAGCTCCCACAACCCCATCCGCCCCATTTGACAATTGGCTTTCATGGCTCATAGAACTCAGGGAAACACTTTATTTACTATTACCAGTTTACTATAAAGGATATTACAAAGGATAAAAATGAGCTGCCTGATGAAGAGGTACATAGGGTGAGGTCTAGAAAGGTCCGGAGCATAGGAGCCCCAACTCCTGTGGAGTTTGGGACGCACCACCCTTCAGGCACATGAATGCATGCACCAGCCCAGGAACTCTCCAAACCTCTGCATTTAGAGTTTCAATGGAGTTTCTATTATTTAGGCGTGATTGATTAAATCAGTGACCATTGGTGATTAACTCAATCCGCAGTCCTATCCTCTGCCTGGAGGTGGAAGGGCAGGGCTGAGAGTTCCTCCTATCTTCTAATCACAGGGTAGGCTCCTGTAGCAACTAGCCCCCACCCTGCAAGTGTCACCTCATTAACATGACTTGCATATGATTGGAAGGAAATTCAACATACACACAGAACATATTTATATTTAATGTAACAGAAGATTAAAATCATAGGAAGAGTTTTAATATCTCAAATGAGTGGCATAGGTGAATCAGTGTTTAAGTAATATTTGGGGGGCAGTGAATGTAGGAGAAGAGAATATAGATTTGGGTCCAACCACCATCTTATGATGATCTACTTTTAATTCATTCCGTCACTGCATATTTATTAAATGGTAACTATTTGTGTTCCAGGCGTTGTGTTTGTCTCTGGGATAGCAAGGTATGCAACACAGACAAGGTCCTGACCCCCAAAGAGTAATCCAGTTTGGAGAGACGGCGATAGGTCAGATACACAAGTCCATGAGATGAGGAGGATACTTCAAATCTAGACCAGGAGCTAGGGGTAGGATGAGAGACAATAGATCCTTACCAGGGGAAGACCAAATTTCAAACTTGGAGAAACGGAGACATGTTTGTCCCACTGGCACAGGCTGGGCAATGAGAAATGAGCATGGTTCAAAACGGAAAATAGGTTCACTTTGGGACATATTGAGTATGACGTGATAGCAACACAATTAATTTGGTAGGAAAAGAGGTAAAAACAAAAAAATAAAAAAAATTGCCAGGACCTATCCATGGGCTTTTGTGAGGAAAAAAAAATGTATAAATTTTACCTTCAGCGAGTGAATTCTCTACCACGAAATACGCAAATTGTGATATTAAATCTATTTTAATTTGCATTGAATCACAACTATAAGAAATTATTAAAACCTAGAATGAGCACATTTTATCTGTCTTCTATGACTGGTTTTTTAATCAACCAATGATCACCCACCATGAAGACAGAAAAAGCCCGAATCCACAACCTGCAGCAACATATAGGAAACCGTTTCAATAGTGAGTGGGTTTCCCAGGTAGGTTTTACGATTAAACCCAAGCCTTTGAAGTTGTGAAGCCTCCTTCCGCCCATCTAGTAGAGTTAATTTTGTCCAGGTAGCCGACTGTTGCAGGCAGGGAGAAGCAGACAGCCAAGCTGAGCACTTACCCTAACGCACGTAAGATGTTCCTGCCCTTAATTACGGCTGGCACTTTTACTTCCGGTGCCTTTTTCTCACATCCAAAACAACGAAATGTTGGATTCTGTTTGGAATCTAGCGAATATCACCCAATTTTCATGCCTAGATTTGGCTGCTGAAACTTCCCTTGTGCTGTTCTGGGAGATGAGACAAGATGGGCTACGTGTTAGAATTGTCTTTTATACGTGACTGAGTAAACTAACGGTGAAGACCTAGCTCTTCCTCCTTGCCACCTCCAAATGGGGTACGTGCATGTGCGTTTCATTTGTTTTGCCCCTCTTGCTGTATTCCTGATCTGTTTCTTACATCATGAACATCTTGCTGATGGCTGCATGTCTGGTGAACTCATCTTTACAATTATTTTTTCACGTAGGATTGGATTAACCTATAAGGTGACCAGCCATCTATCTATAGAATTTGAACAATAATAATCTGTTCTTTAAATTGCGAAAGATAGACAAGGTAGCACTATGGAAACATAATGATGCGCTTCTTGTTTCCACATTAACTGGCATCCAGGGCACTGGCCTGACCTGCTTCATGGAGAAAGCATAATACCACACCACTTAGTCCTGCTTGAAGTCAATGTCACTTTAAAACCTAGACGCTGCTTGTGTAGAAACTTTAGAGTAATGAATCCAAATATCCCTCACAATTGGTAAACAGAACCAGAGAAACAATTCAGCTATTAACCATGCTAACATCTGCCAGAATTCTAGCCTGAAAGGTTGTCTCACTGGAGGCAAGGCGACTACTGTCATCGGCTTCCAGCTAATTAATTTAAGGAGACAACTTGCAGTTAGTCGCACAGTTTGCGTTGGTGTCGGGGTTTGGGTCCATCTGCTAGATACAACCAAGACAGCCTCATATTCTTTACAATCCAGAGTATGAGCAGGATAAAACATACTTTTTAAATTATCAAGTGATGTTACATGGCTTAAAAACAAAGTGGTGTAAACAGATAGCTAAAAATAACAAACCTTTTGATCTTTAACTTGGCAAAAACCCAAGGACTCATCTTTGACATTATCAGAAAAATATAACAATATTCACAATCCATATTTATAAGGTTTTCAAAAACATTAGGGGCACCTGGGTGGCTCAGTCAGTTAAGCGTCCAACTCCTGATTTTAGCTCTGGTCGTGATCTCAAGATCCGGAGACTGAGCTCTGCATCCTTTTATTTTTTCATAATAATATTTGTATTATATTATGTTATTCACCATACAGTACATCCCTGGTTTTTGATGTAAAGTTCAATGATTCATTAGTTGCATATAACACCCAGTGCACCACGCAATATGTGCCCTCCTTACTACCCATCACCAGCCTATCCTGCACAGAGCCTGCTTCAGATTCTCTCTCTTCTTCTGCCCCTCCCCCACCCCACTCTCACTCACTATCTGTCTCTGTCTCTCTCCCTCTAAAAAAAAAAATTAATCAACAAGTAGTTATGTCGTCAGGCACAAGGTTCCATGCTGTGCTGATGTTACAAAGACATTTAATCTTCTAAGTTAAGTCAAGAATGACACATAGGTTTCAAAACTCATGCTAACTCAACTCCATTGGTAGTGGCTTCTGGAACACTGTATTTTTAGAGAATTCCATGGTTGTTTCTGGGCTCAGTCAGAAATAGTGTCATGGTTGATTGGGAATGGCTATCGTGGGGATGGGAAGGACAATGGCTTCTCCCTTGCCATGAATTTGCCACCCCAACTTAAAGCAATGACAGATAAGTTTAACAGAGCAATGCCATGAGAACATGAATGAGCAATGGTTACCAAAGAATCAGAAAAGTCCTAGAATATTCCTGGGTGCCATAAAACCACCTCTGCCCTTCTGATACAACATGTACGTCATGTGAAGTTTATCAGTGATAACTTTAATAGGGCAGCATTATATTGATGAAAAGTTTATGAATTTTATTGAGTATCTATTATGAGTCAAATATTCAGCTAGGTTCTGGAGATCAAATACACACACGCACACACACACACACACACATACTATATATACTAGGTTTCACAGTCAGTGGTTCATACACTGCTCCCTTCAGTGGGTTGGGAATTCTCCCATGACTTTGGAGTAATGACATTACATCATGTGAGGTGAAAACTAGTATATATAGTTGTCAAGCAACTGCCACCCATTTCCTTAAACCTTCAAAACACATGTATTAAACCATCTCGTGACATTAAAAATGTGTGCAAGTTGCTTTGGCTACAAATCCAATCAATGAGTGGGTGAACAAGAACGTTAGAAACAATTAAGGTAGTGAAACTCAAACTGTACAGTTGTATGCTAAATTTGAAAGGTTAAGTAGAAGTTCTGATCATTTATTTTGGTCTGAATTAATTTAAAATACTTTCTTATTTTTTCTTACATAATCGTGGAAACTACTATACCGCTTCAAAGGACCGACTTGGCTGTAATATTTTGTGGACTGAATTTTTCTACACTAGACTTTAAGTACCCCCAAAATCATGTTTTAGACTATTTTCAAGGAGATTTATAATATATGACACCTATTAATATGACCTTAGTTTATAATAGGTATTCTTATTTGTCAGTACCGTAGAAATCAGTGCCTAAAGTTGAATGGAACTCTAACTCAAAAATTGGACCAACTAGACAGGAAATAATAAGATGTATTGACTCTTTCAGGATTTTCAAAATTATTTTTATATGTGTTCTTATTAATCAGAGAATTTGGGGAACTTAGATAAGTTTTTGCTTTCAAAAGATTAAGAAAACAGGAAATAATTAAGATAAAGTAGTGTATGATTAGATTACAGACATATTCATAAAAAGATATAAACCACAGATGTAGACCATTTAAAAATTGATAGCAGAATTAACCTTTTAAAAAATAGTTTTTATTAGCATTAAACAATACAAAAAGCAATATGAAACTGAAATAAGCTTGATTATTAATGTGTAGAGAATGTTGGCATTATCTTACCAAACTGTAAATTATTTGAAGATATTAATTTTCTTACTGTCACCTATGCAACTTCCACTGAACCTAACATAGTTGGACTCTCAAAAACCTAAATTAAGAAACTAAGACTAAAGAATCAATAAAAAAAAAAATCAGGTTACAGGTGGTATAATAAGTAAAAAAAAAGTTATCTTTTTTTTCCTAAATCAGTTGAGAGATGCAACAAAAGAGGAAAAAGAATGACAAGAAAAGCTAGAAATGTTTATTATACAATACAAAATTTATTTCCCATTAAGTAATGTCCACAATAACAATGATGAGTTATATAATCTTCAGAGGCCCTGTTCTTGATGGAAATATTCTGATTTTTAACTCTTATTAAAAACATTTATTTAGGTATTGAAAATTCAATCTAGTACTTATCTTAGAGACCTTACATTTTTGTAAATAATAAAAGCCAATACATTTAGAACCACTTTAACTGAAATATACAAACTGTTTGCAAAAGTTTTTTAAAACTAAGTACATGCTTTAAAAGTTTTTCACTAAAGTCTTTTTGGTTATTTTAAGTCCTATTTATCATATTGTGCACCAGTAATGTTCTTGGAAAATGTGTCTAATGGAATTTAAGGTAACGATCCATTCTGGAAAGTTAGAAAATGTTCTGCTATAGCTATAATTGTCCTAACATGCTATTCAGAAGCCACATGCAATGAGTAAAATTGAAGATATAAACTTTATATCTTTATTGGGGAAAAAAACTATCAGTCTAGTGGTTGATATATTTTTCATCATTGGGCTTATCAATCAAATCTAAAATTATGTTTATACAGGCTATATAGTTTTATTTCTATTTTAGACATTTAAACGGTAGCCTAATTCCCCTATAACAGAAAATATTTATCAAGCCTTTCTAGCAAATTGTTGGCACAGATGACCGCAATAATTCTTCCCATTCCTGCATCCAGCCTCTCTTCAATGTGATTTTGTTAGTCCTCCAACTAAGAGGAAGAATCTATTTCCTCACCTGTGGAGGCTGAGTGGACCTTGCGTCTTGTTTTAACCAATAGAATGTGGCAGAAGATCCACGGTGGGAGTTCTTGAGCCTAGGCCTTAAGAAGCACTGTGGCCTCTGCTTTCTCTTTTAGAATGCTAAATTCTAAATAGTAAAGTGTGAAGAAGCCCAGTCTAACCTTCTTGCGGAATGAGAAACAACAGAGTGGCCCAGCTGTCAGCCGACACCAACTGCCAAGCATAGGACTGGGGCCATTCTAGAGCATTCAGCCCCTATCGAGTGGCTAGAAAGCTGCAAGTAACTCCAGCTGAGACCAGCAGAACCACCTAGTTGAGCCCAGCCTAACGCAATAAACCCAAAAAATGTAAGTAAATAAAATGGTTGCTGTTTTAAGCCACTAAATAGTAGGCTGATTTGTTCAACAGAAAGAGAACACTGACAAAATTTGGTACTCAGAGTGGGGTACTATCACAGCAGAATCTAAAATATGTGGCATTAGCAAGAGAAGCATTGGTAGAAGCTGGGGCTACAATGAAGAGGCCGCTCTAGATAGCACAAAAAAGAGGGACTTACGTAGCGCAGAGACTTTGGCAAAACTGTCACCTGGAGTAATTGGGAAGACAGCAAATGTAATTAACTCCCTATGGTTAAAATGGCCTTTTCTCCTCAAACTCGGCTATAGATTCAACTCATTCTCAGCCAAAATTGTAGTAGGCTTTTTTGAAGAAATTGACAACCTAATTCTAAAATGTGTATGGAAAGGCAAAAGAACTAGAATAACCAACAGTTTTTTTTTAAAGAAGGACAAGAGTGGAAGACTTCAAGAAATACTACACAGCTGCACTAATCAAGATTGTATGCTAATGAAATAATTATAGACATTTAGGTAAATGGAAGTAGAGAGCCAAGAAATAGATCCGCACTTCTAAGGGCACCTTATTTTGATGGATTCCAAGGAAAGTCAGAGGGAAAAGGATGGTCTTTTCAACAAAGCATGCTGTAAACCTGGAGATTTGATAGATAGGTACTAGATATATGGATGATTATCCTTACCATTACCTCATGCCACGCACAAAAATTAAGGCAGAATGGACCACGGACCTAATTGTAAAAGCTTAAATTGCAAAACTTCTGGAGGAAAACGTGGGAGAAAATCTTTGTGACATTGGATCAGGGAAAGATGTCTTAAATAGGAAAAAATCATGAAACGTACAGAAACTGATAAAATGGATTTCATCAAACAACTTTTGTTCTTTCAGGGACACAGTTAAGAAAATGGAAAGACAAGCCATGAATTGGGAAGAAATATTTGCAAAACACTTCTCTAACAAAAAGCTGGCATGCCGAGTACAAAGAACCCTGTACCACAATAATGAAAAGAAAAATAGCCCAGTTTGTTGAAATGGGCAAATTATTTGAACACACATTTCAAACTAGGAAACTTACAAACAGTAAACCCATAGAGATGTTCAACATCACCAGTAATCTGAGAAGTCCAAGGAAAACCACTGTGACCTCCAATGCATACCCCCTAGATTGCCTGCAATTAAAAAGGCCAACACTACCAAGTGTTAACAGTATGTGAGCGACTACAACTCTCACAACTTCTGCGGGGATTGAAAAAAAAGAGAGGGGCGCTTGGAAAAGCAGCTTGCCATTTCTTCTGAAGCGAAGTCTGCACTTGCCATTGACCCCCTCCTAGGTGTGTAACCAACAGAAATTAAAACATATATTCATGTAGACTTTCATGCAAATATTCATAAGAGCTTTGTTTAAAATAGCCAAAAAACTTAGCCACATGCACATCAACTAGCGGATAGATAAACAAATCGTGGTATACCTATGCTATGAAAAAGCAGCACCAGAAAGAAATGTACTATTGGTATGTGCAACAGAGTAGTTATTTTTTAAGTACTGTGGTAAGTGTAAGTATTAAGATATGCCAGAACAAAAGACTATAATGTATGATAACATTTAGATGAAATCTAGAAAAGGTGAACTGTAGTAACAGAAAGCAGGTCAGTGGCTGCTTAAGGCCAGGGGTTGAGAGAGGGGACCATACACAAAGAAACGTAGGAATACTTTTTGGTGGTAATGAAATATTCTATATGTTGATTGTAGTGGTAGTTACGTGACTGTTTACAGTTGCCAAAATTCAATGAGATGTGCCTTGAATTGAGTGAATTTTATTGCATTTAAATTATACCTTAATAAATTTGGGTGAAAAAGGGAGAAGGAAGAAAGAGGGAAGGAAGGAAGGAAGGAAGGAAGGAAGGAAGGAAGGAAGGAAGGAAGGAAGGAGAGAAAGTAAATAAATGAGTCGTGTTGGACAAAGTCATTACTTTGGACGATAATAAAGAGGAAGATCAAATTTAAAAGGAAGCAAAAGTATTGCTTTTGGTGGTTTAACCCAATAAAGTCACATTATATAGACAAAAGAAAAAAATACATGTTGATCTGTTTCAGACGATGCATTATAGCTGAATATTAGTAATATGTCTTGCTTTTTCAATTAATTCTATTCCGTTTCACTTTTTCCAACCCTTAACCTCTGATCCATATTTATCTAATTGTTATTGTATGAACTCCAAAGTCCTGTGAAACCAAAAAGGAAACCAACACTAGACTGAGACTCCAATTGACTTATAGCTGATATGTAGATTGTAAGTAGCACCCCAACCTAAAAGCTATCCCTACTCTAGAACTTTCAGATGAAGTCCAAAATACAGACATGGCTTAAGTGAAATAGAGTAACTAAAATGGTACCTAATTTCTAAAACAGATGTTTTCTGGAAGTCTTTCCTAGCAGAATGATCACAGTACATGACTTTTACTCTGAAGACAATGAAAGTTCTGTCAGACTAAGAAATAATCTTCAGAATAATACTTTAAAAAAAAATCAGATCTCTGACATCTGGTCTGAGGCTCGACTCTGACTCTAGCAAGGGAAGGGGCCCAGGCTCGGCCAGCAGAAGCCGCGCAGGGAGAAGTAGGAGGGGTGGAAGTAGAAGGGGGAAGGGAGGACCTGGGTCTGCAGGTCATCACAATGACTTTAAAGATGTTTCGCAAATGTGGATGTGGAGGGTGCTGGGCCGAGGATGACCGGTCCAGCTCCGGCTTGCAGACACAGGGTAATACTGGACAAAACTCATGGCCCCAAAATTCAAGGCAGACGAATGGAAGGAGCCAGATGGAGGGGCAAGGACCAAAGGAGGAACCTGCAAAATAATCAAACTCCAACTTCATTAGCAGAGCTGGTAGTAAAAGGCAGCGGTGGTCATGGCCTTTGCAAGTGATGGATGTGGGCTGAGCAGTCAGTAAGCCAAGGCTAATGACCCAGAGACCAGAGGAGCCGTGTGCCCCACGCAGCACCGTTCAGCGGAGCAGGCGCGACATCGCTTTCCTGCGCGACGTGCATTGACAACACTTGCGAGGGGCTTCATCCTCTTCCTCAAGCTCCTCGAGACTCCAGTCGCAGTCTTGTGAAGTCAAAGAGAACAAACGGACTTACAGTCCGTCTTTGTATCAGAGAATGCCCGCCGGGAACCAGACCTTAAATGACATAGGGATGGAATGAACCCAGAAAGAAGTTGGAAATGTGAAAAATTAATATCCTGTTTAATAAATACATTGCCCTAATGTTTACATTACAAGAATTCCTAACCACGTTTTCTTTTAGGTATGATTTTCTTTTCTCTTTTTAAAAAAAATTTATTGTGGTAAGAGCACTGAACATGAGATCTGTCCTCTTAACAGATTTTGAATACGGAATACAATCTCATTAACTATAGGCATGCTGCTGTACAGCAAATCTCTAGATTTAAACTGAAAACATTACATGTTCATACGTCTGTATCAGAGAAATACATTCAGTTTCTACTTATAGGTTGTTATTATTCTATATGGTGTTTACATGATGATAATCCCTGATTAAGTCAAAGTACCAAAAACATATTTGAGAGATAGATACATAAATACATACATCGATGTATAGAAAGATACATAGATAAATAGATATTGATAAATAAGCACACCTAGGCATTCTTTTTATTCCTTAGGGGTTGCTAGGGATTTTGCTTTTGTGTATTATTTATACATATATATGTATATAATTCCTGTATATTAAATTGTATATGACATTATATAATTTAACATATAAACATTTTTTATAGCAATGCAGCAAAAGAGTGGGAGTGTTGCCTGAGAAGAGCTTGAATTTCCTCAAAGGGGGACTTGGCAGAACTGGTGACCCAGCTGCTCCAGACAGTAAAGAGCAGCGAACTGTCGCTTTTCATTTCTAGTCCAAGCGCCAGTCAGCGGCAGGACTGCCCAGCGTCTTGTCTCCGGCACATTCTCAGTGCTCCCAAAGGAAGCACGAGGCCGAAAGGAGAGAGAAAACATTTTAACTCAAACTCATGCCATTGAGAGTTACTACATGCCTAAAACATCACATTGCCTTTCATGTTATTTGCAAAGACCTAATCAAAACGGGGAAAAGCAAAATGTGTATTGTTAGAGTAATATGTGAATTTGAAAGACACAAAGAATATGGTTGTCCTTACTCAAGAGAAACAAGACACCGAGGAATGAGAAATGGCATCTCTCGACATACAGGAAGGAACAATAATGGGGCCCGCCAAGGGTCTTCTAAAAGAAAACAAGCCAAATATCCCTGTCCTCAGCGAACAGCAGAAGTAAAACGCATGGCAGACTTGTAATGAAACAGTACTGCATTTCTTAAAATTTCAGTTGCTCCAGGGTCATGTACATTTTTGTGTATTACAAACCAGGGCCGTTTTAAGCAGAAAATTCACTATGTTGAAAATCTGCATAAACAGGTGGGAAAGTCTCTGTTTTGCAGCTACAAGGGAGAAGTGGCTTACAAGATAAGAATTTTTCTAGCTGTGAGAACTTGGGACTGATACTACTACCAACACATCAAGCGGGTAAACCTTAGTCGTAAAGAGCACGCCTATGACAACTGCCAAAAAAAGTCTTCTATTTTCTCAAGAACTCTTTACCCAGGCACTTCATTGACTTCTCCATCTCTCCTAACAGACTCCTTGAGAGCGCGGAGTGCCATTTAGGTACTTTTATATCCTGAGCACCCAGCACAGTGTTTGACCACAAGCAGCATGTGTACGGTAAAATTTCAATAACATAATACATTAATTATTTGTTACTCCAGTGCACATCGGGCCGCGGTCGTTGGAAAGAAGCTGTAACTCAGCAACCTATTTTGTTACTTTTAGTGAAGCTTGAAAAAGTTTTGTAAGAAAGGAGATTGAAACTAATGGTTCTTTAATGTGATTACACATTCCCTTTTAATCCCGGACACTTTCTCCTTCATTAGCATGTATAATAGTATCGTTTAAATCCACGGATCCTGGCATAACATTGTTCTTGAGACCCCTGTAATGACCAAAGTAGTTTTGAAGGAGGATATGGCTCCTCACGAAAGAGTGAGTTCAAAAATCACAGTAGGCAGACTTGGTAACTCCTATGAAGGGAAGGGTCCTGTGAACTCAGTGGTGTTTTCTTAACGCCTGACTTAGTGCTTGGCAAATAGTGGGGGATCAACGTATCTGTGGGAAAGAGCACACAGTACACTTTATTTGCCAGGGAAACAAAATCAGACTGGAAATTTTTCCACATAGGTCGCTAGTCTAAACTCCCTGTAGAAATGATGCCTTCCTGGGGGTAAGCTGTCAGGTCCTAGAGAACAGGACAGATGCCTTATACATTTTTACCTCTCTGGCAAATAGCACGGTGCTTGGCACATGGAGCTACTCGAATACTTAAAGAATTAATCTGTGAGTAACCGTTCCGGATGAAATGAAAGCTTAGTGTGGTATTCTTTTCTCTCTCAATGTCCAATGTCTCAATGCTGCTATTCAAGGTGTATGCACAAGAGAAAACATAATATTTTCTTTTTAAAAAATATTTTATTTGTTTATTTGAGAGAGACACAGAGAGAGATAGCACGAGTGGGAAGGAGGGGGAGAAGCTGAGCAGGGAACCCGATGCGGGGCTCGATCCCAGGACCCTGGGATCACAACCTGAGCCAAAAACAGACGCTTAACCTACTGAGCCACCCAGGCACCCAAAAGCAACATATATTTTCTAGCTCGCTCTTCTTTTTATTTTTCTGTTCTCTTTTATTCTTTGATACTACTGTGCGTGGCTTATTTAGAACTGGAAATTTTGTGCATAAAAGCATCCAACAAAAAAACCCACCCAAATTCAAAGGGGTTTTGACCTTATGATTGTATCACCTAGTATTTATTCCCAGGACATGTGTTGTGATGGTTGTAAGATGCCACAAAACTTGGAATTCAAGAGGGCCAATTAAAGTAGAATAAATTGAATGAAATGGAATAAAAAGAAACCTGGATTTTCTCTACTAGTTCTTACTCTTCACTTTCTGAGGCTTTATGTTTAGAAAACAGATAAAGTATATTTGCCCCCATTTCAGAGCTCTGACTGAGAGAGGTCACAATGATTTGATCAAAGCGACTTGGTTGATTAAGGTTGAAGGGAGATTGAACTGATCTCCAGTGTCTGTCTCTTGATTGTGCCTCAATGTCTGAGATAAAAAATAAAGATAATAAGTATTTCACTGGGTGCTTGTGAGAAGCAAAAGACAAACCAGAGCCAAGATTCTGGTCACAAGTTCACCGCCCAGGCCAAAAAATCTGTCTCTTTCTTTCAAAGTGTAGATGTAATGGCCAGTCGTAAGACACATTTAGTCCTAAAAATTGGTTGTTCTCACTGTTTCCTGGTAGCGACCCACGACAGAACCAAGGTCACTCTCGTATGATTGCTCACAGCTGTGGTCTACACAGTTAGGTTAATACCAGCTCAATAGGTTTTAAAGTCTAGAGAATGAATACCTTTTGCAGCCAAATGACAAATCTGTCAGAGTGAGCTCTTTTTTTCTCAATACATTGCCCGGAGCAACATCTGACCGGTGGAAATGTGGGCCCCTACGGGAGCCAGGAAGCCAAAATAAGACTCACCTGGTGCCGAATGCTTGTTTCCAAAAAGTCAAGAGAGATGTGAATGCTTGCCTGTATTGACTTGGCCGTTATCCTCACAGGTTGAATTTATTAATAAAGTTGGGGTCAGTGGCTCTAAAAGTAATTCTGTGTGAAGTCTATTTGTAATATCCCAAAAATGGCACTTGGAAAGAACCAAGTATTACAATCGAAATTAAGATATCGCTGGTATATAGATACAGATATTATAGATACATATGTTGTAGATACAGATTAAGTCGCTAATCTTGTAATCATTTTAGTTTTTCTCCTGGACTATTATTTTTTAGCGTCTCCATTTTAGTGCCTCCAAAATTATTTTTTGTTCTATTTATCAAGATGTGTTTTTTTCTTATTTTTCTTATTTTTTATTTAAAATGTATTTACCAAAGGAGTTTTATGCACTTATTTTCTTAAATTTTTATTATTTTATGTTAGTCACCATACAGTACATCATTAGTTTTTGGTGTGGTGTTCCATGATTCATTGTTTGCGTATAACACCCAGTGCTCCATGCCATACGTGTACGCACATGGTTTTTAAGCAAATATGGCTAAAAGGAACACAAAACCACTACCCCTGTATCCTATCACTCTCCTCCCCCCACCCCAACTTCAGTCCTATTCTCATGAAACTTCTATTTTCAACTCTCCTAGCTATTTCTTCCAACCCACCTGCAACCATCAAAGGTTCTAATGTTCTAATGTTGCCAATGTCCTGCAAAGACAACACTTAGTCTACACTTTGGACATAAGCTAGTCCAACTACATACTCAGGCTGCTATGAATATTCTGGGCTCCTATATGTTTCCACAGAACCTTCAAGTGGGAAAAGTATCTTTCATTTCTCTTGTGCTGAAGAATGTTGTCGGGATGGCAGCCACAGGGCCCACCAAAACATTCGGCTTCAAACTCAGCCTTCTGATCATTTCAAGGTTGGGACTTATTCATTCCAACAGAGAAATGTGAAGAGACGGAACAGGGAGAGAAGCCGAGATTCTGCTGTCATCCTGCTGCTGCATCCAAAGCCATGATCATACCTGGGGAGTGGGGGTGCTCCCCAGTCATGCAGCATAAAGTCCTAGAGCCCAAACCAGACTCCGTCTCCCAGAGTCTGACATTCAGCACTGCTAGGTTTCTTTGTGCTGTTTCAGGTTGTAAAGGACAAGGGAGACTCCCCCTAACCCTGCCCCCCGCCACACACATCTGTATAACTATTATTTACAGACCTTTACCCAAAAAAGGTCAACTCAGATGGTCTGGTGTGTGTGCTGCCTGTTCACTCAAATCTAATTGCTCACCGTAGGACTTAAAGCAGTGTTACCTAGCACTCTCAGGGACTTACTAGCTTTTTAGATCTTTCACTCTCCCTATGTTATAGTCCTTTCTAAGCCCTAGAATTTCAAAATGAGGACAATCTGAGTGAAAGCCATTGTACTTTACGCAAAATATCTTACTCCCCTATTCTGATTTTAAATCTCATTAACTCCTCTCCCTTAACTCTCTGTCATAATATAATGTTCGTGTTGGTGATGAAAATAATGCTGAGTCAAGTAGATGCTCTCATTCTTTGCCTTTAATAACAGTGCAGAGTTAAAGTGATATTTTCATAATTATGTCATGAATCACCAGAATTTAAAATGTGAAGTTTCTCGTGTGCTTTTTTGGGAATGTTGTTCATTAAGGGAAGATACATCATAACTCTTTGGCCTTCCAAGCTGTTTACATAGACAGTGAAGAAATGAAGCACCAATTATACTCAGACATTTTGACTGTCAACAGCTCTATCGGTTTCATTCAAATTAGAGGGAAAGGTATCATAGTTCCAAACACACTGAAATAAATTAAGTAAAAAAATCCATAAGCAAGATACGAGGGGATAATAGGACAAACAGTAAGTATTAAGTGTGAAAAGACTCAGACTCAAATCTTCAGTCTAGCACAGCAATGCTGTTCCATGGTATTAAAACCCATTGGGGACAGGAAGGCAGAGGGGCAGAGGCTGGTGATGCAGGATAGCACAGATACTGGATTATTTTTATTTTATTTTATTTTATTTTATTTTATTTTATTTTATTTTATTTATTTTTATTTTTGGGAGAGAGAGTGAGCAAGCAAGGGAGTGGGCATGTGCACACATGTGGCAGGGGGGGAAGAAGAGGAAGAGAGAGAATCTTAGCAGGCCCAGCATGGAGCCCAACATGGTGCTCCATCTCATGACCCTAAGATCATGACCTGAGCTGAAATTGAGAGTCAGATGTTTAACTGACTGAACCAGTCAGGCGCCCCACGAATACTGTATTATTAATACAGTTATTAGCAGTTGTTGCTATCTGACATGGTAATGTGTTATTAGTCACAAGAAGAATACCACAGTTTTGGATGATATATATTTTTAAAAATAAATTTGAGTTGCTTCAACTGTACCCTTATCACTCTAGCTCGGCTACGTGCTGAAAGGTGTTGCACCCACTTGGATGAAGTTGCACCACCCCACCCTCTACCTTTCCTCAGGCCTACAGTACAGATTTGTATCACTATAAAATAATTACGATCTGCAGCCTCAAATAGGTCCTCACACTCTCAGGAATTTCTATTGTTTCTCTTGTCAACTCCCTTTCCCTACAACAAACCATAGCAAACAGTTCCATTTTCTTTAAACTTCCTCTTGGTTTGTTCTTCCTCCATTTCCTTAACCTCCTACTTCCCAGAGGGGAAGAAAGCTATTAAAGAGGAGCACCTTCAGTTTTCTGTAGAAAACCTATAAAAGTACCTACACAAGTACCTATCCTTTCCTGCTGTGTTAGAGGAGGTTTCCTTCCCCACATTTAAGTCTTGACCTTCTACATGGTCTTTGCATTTCTTCTGCTGATGCCTTTACAGAAATACTACGTTGTCAATCCCTTCATCCACTTTCTCTCAATTGAAACTTTCCCATCACATATAAACATCACCAGATATATTTTAACTAAAAGAGAATTTTCCCTTGGCCGCAAATCTGCTTCCAGCCATTGCCCTTCCTCTTTCAACTCCCCCTCACAGCCAACTTCTTGAAAAAGCTTTCTGCACTTGTGCCCGCCTGCCCTTCCGCCCACATAACCTATTCCAGTCTGTCTGCACCCATAAAGCCAACCACACACCTCTCACTGACAATGATGCCCTCCTTGTAGCAAAATGCAATTGCCAGCGCTTTTGTTTCTGCGCATGATGAAGTAATGACTATTGATTTTCATCTTCCCACCCAAAACAACTGGGAAACTGGTGAAAATAAAGAAACAATGCTCAGGCCTTGTTTAATAGCCAGGACAGGACTCTTATTCTGGGGGAAATGTAGGCTCACAAGATGAGACCCATGTTTGTCCCAATTTTTTACTTTCCCGAACAACAGTGAAGAGAGATTGAGGCCAGGAATCTAGAGCAGCGGTCTCACGTAGCATCCTGAAGGTGTCGGCTCAAACGGCATTTCCTCAAGGAAGCTGTACAATCCTGCTCTTAGCTGCTTTTATTACGATTTCTCATGGACAGTTTTCCTGTCCTTCAGAATAGCTATGTCAGCTCGTAATCACATTGATTAGTGAGATCACTTGTTTAATGTCTCTCGTCCATTATTCTATGTTTCTGGAGAGGAGGGACCATTCTGGTGCAGTCACCACTGTACATCCAGTGCCCTGCACAGTGCCGGGCGTACGGTCAATGAGACAGCGAATGGGTAGATGGATGGATACATGAATAAATAAATAATTAATGCTTTCCAATGAATAATGAATTATTCAGTGTTATCATCTATAAAGTTAGAAGCTTAGAATAGATTGGTAGCTTTCAAACATGTTTTTAAGGCAGAAAATATTTTGTTGAATAAAATCCTACGTTGAAGCCATGTTGGTCAGATATTAATCAAAAAACCTTCTTGGGGTAGAAGTGTGCCTGCTTGTGTGGGAGCATGCGTGCATGAGTGCTCCAGTTTGGGGGGAGGGAGAAGCAGAAGTTGTGTGGGGATCAAGGGAGGAGCCGGAACCCTTTGTAGTTGGCCACTACTAGGGTGTTAGAGGACACGACGTGGAAAGGACACGACGTGGAAACCACTGATCCAGATTATATTTATGTTTATTCTGGATATAAAGCTACTAATCTTAAAATGTGTCATAATTATAGTCTGTGGATAAAATAAACTAATTTTTAAGCTACACACCTTTGCTCGTTTGTCTCATCACATTCTCAGCATCGCGTTCAGTGAATGCGATATCCTGTGCAGTCATCAAAACGTTTTCTTTAATGAACAAACTTGTATGGATTTAATGAACAGACTTGTATGGATATCATTAAGATGGCCTCTACTTGGGAAAGTAAGGGTTAAGCTGAAAGTAATCAGAATATAAGGGTTTTCTATGGCCAGTCATGATGACACGTTATTTCTTTGCTATAGTGTACATTTGCTGTGTGATAAGTAAGCTTAAAAGGAAAAAAACCCCAGTGAATTAACATTAAAAAACTAAAGAAATAGAACTATAGAAAATGAATACCAATTGACTTTAAACTCTTGATTTCTTATGCAGAGGGAGGGTAGGTGCAGGGCTTTTGTCAGACTGAACTATTGCCTGTTTCAGCCATTCTTTTGTTCTATCCAGATGGCTTCTCCTGACTGACACACTATCTCTGTGATCCAAATTCCCACTATCTTTCAAGGTCCGGCTGAAATGACGTTATTACTATTGGCTTCTCTGAGTAACCAGTATGAGTCTTTCCTTGCTCTGAATTGTCATAGGATATGATCTTTGTCTTACAGCATCTATCACTTTCTCACTTTTAAAATATCATAATATCTTAATATAACTATGTATATTTCTTATCTCCTACGTAAGCAGTAAACAATGTGACGCTAGGGACACCTTCCATAGGCACTTAAGAATCATGCAGCTATCTGTTTAATGCCAATCTGTTCAATAGACCATAATCTGTATTTCAGCAGAGACAATACATGTCTTATTCTTTGGGGTATTCTAACAATTTAATACAATGCCAGGCACATAATAGAAATTCAAAAATATATGGTGAGTGGGTGAGTAATGAAGACCCTAAGGAATTGTAAGACCTTAACATTCCTTCTGAATTTGAAATTAAAAGAGGTTTAGTATTGCTTTAGAATACTTTTTACATGTTTAATTTTTTTTTGGAAATGATGATTTCTTTATTGCGTATGTAACTGGAATATCCAACAAGCAAATTTTGTAATGTGATAATCAGAAAGAATCCTTGTTTTTGTCTTCTATTATCTCTTTAAAATTTATCCATATAAGGGTGGGAGAGATTTTCCCCTGATAGTGGGTGAAAATTCTGGCAATCTCATGGTTGTTTTATCTTTCCTAGCTAATGCAAAGATGTATGGATTTTTAAGTAGTAAAACTTACCCACCTATTCAGAAATTAGGATATATAGTCAAATATATTCATCAACACTTCAATCTTCACCCACGGGTAAGATTCCTCTCCCCCACCTCCACTTCTCCGGGTGAGACCGCATGCCACCTGGTTAGGGTGTGGTCTTCTCTGTTTCTCCAGCTTATTCTTCAACGCGTTCTCCCTCATCTGGCTCCCGCTCCCCAATTAAAGCTGAGGAAGGAAAAATGGAAGAGGGAGGGGCAGGAAAGTTTTAACTTAAATGTATTTTACTAAAATAGCATTTTCGTCTGGCAGATGTTTACAGATTCTTTTCTTTCTCTTGAGTTTTGCTAAGTATTCTACAGGCTCTTCCACCGAAAGCATTCAATGGTACTTCTTGGGACAAGTGCAATCTGTTTTCCTTTGACTGCCACTCCTATAACCCCGTTTTGAGGAGTATACTTCAGATCTTCTCTGTATGGGTCCCATCACCTTTCTTTTTCCAGATGACCCTCTTGGAGAATGTACAAAATAGTTCCGAGACAGTTTACATCTAGTCAGGGAAACACATCTCCTTTCTGCTATCAGTGAAAATATATGTGTTTTCCAATTTTCTATGCCTTTGCCTTGATACTGCGGAGCAATAGACATAGCCTCTATTAGGTAAGCTCCTACACGTAAGATCCCAGTCCACTTGTGTTCATAAAGTTGAGGAGATATCTATTAAATTTAAATAATTATTTCTAATAAGCCTCTGTCTGTAGGCTTGAGGTGAGGAGAAAGCCCATCTTTACCTCCACTATGAGCAGAAATGGTTGGGTCACATAGCATAGTTTTCTTCAAAGAAATCCTCTTCCCAGTACCCTTTCCTATCCCTAACAATATAACCCTTTTATATCCTCTGTATATCAGTTTTTTTAATGCTCCAATAACGCTGTATAACAAACCATCCCAAAAGCAGTGGTTTGAAAATCAAGTAATCATCGAACTAACAAACCTGTAATTCAATGATTTCATTTGGACTTGGTTGAGCTGTTCACTCATATGTCAACTAGATTTGCTCATAAATCTATATTCATCTATAAACTGACTGATCTAGAATGATTCTACTGAGGTGAACAGGATCCTTTAGCACTATTCTATGCATTTCATCCTCCAGCCAGCTAGCCCATTCATGTTCTCACGAAGAGCAAGAGAGAACACACCTATGCATCATATTTCCAACATCCCATGGACCAAAACAAGTTATATACCCAAGCCCAGAAATCAGAGTGAGAAAGCGTTATAAAGCTACACGTCAAAGGACATGGAAGCATAAAGGGTAAAAAAATTGGGGCCACTAATGCAAGCCATCTCCCACAGTCCAATGTGTGGGGTCAGCTAATCAATTCTCGGAGATAATGGATGTTGAAAATTCACTTGGGAATATAGCTGCTAATTTTAATGTACTATTACAAATGCATGCCAACATTTAATTTAGAAAATTAACTAGCCAATTCTTAAAAAATAAAATTGGGATTTTTTTTTTAAAGATTTTATTTATTTATTTGACAGAGAGAGACAGCCATCGAGAGAGGGAACACAAGTAGGGGGAGTGGGAGAGGAAGAAGCAGGCTCCTAGCGGAGGAGCCTGATGTGGGACTCGATCCCAGAACGCCGGGATCACGCCCTGAGCTGAAGGCAGACGCTTAACGACTGCGCCACCCAGGCGCCCCTGGGATTTTTTTTTTTAAAGGCATGAGCAATTTAAGAAGGCACAGTAGAAGTTAAATCACTATACCAACGTTATAAATAGATGATGACTTTACTACAATACAAATGGACCAGCAGAAATGCAGTTTCGGAGTGTCATTCCAGTACACAAATAATCGGGTTATTGTTAATCAGAGTACTTCATTAAATGCAAGAGAAACCAGCTCTGGCTAATTAAAGAATAAAATGAATTTGTTGTTATGACATCAGAGGATTTGCAGCTCTGTGGCAAGAGTAGGGAACCAGAGTCAGAATTTGGGCAGAAAAAGAATCAAGTCAGGGCGCCTGGGTGGCTCACTCAGTTAAGCATCTAACTCTTGATTTTGGCTCAGGTCGTGATCTCAGGGTCATGAGATGGAGCCTCATGTTGGGCTCCGTGCTGGGCGTGGAGCCTGCTTAAGATTCTCTGCCTCTCCGTCTGCCTGCCCCACCCCCACCCCGCGCACTTGTGCTCTCTCTCTCTAAAAAAAAAAAAAAAAAAAAAAAGGATCAAGTCAAGGTGCTAGGAACATTCTGGCTAAGGGGCTACCATCAGCACCACAATCACCAGAACCTCAAAACCATCATCACAATGATTGATTTCACCATTTCCCTACAAACTTGCATCAGTCTCTCAAGTTTCAGAGTCCTGGGTAAAAGCATGCAATTGCTGTACCTGTGTCACATGTCCACACGCTGGCCGTCAGAATTGAACAAAGGAACGGTTGAGCCCTCAGGCTTCTGTGCTAGGAGCGCTAACTGAAGAGATGTTCAAACGGGAGTAACTTAGAACAGAACACAAAAGCTCCTGGAATGATATAGAAAAGAGTAAATTTGGGACTCGGTAGCCAGTTTGTTAAGATGAAACCAGGTATAAAGAGGGCATAAGGGAGGCGAAGAAAAAATTTTCAGGCAAGTATATAAAATATAAAAACACTTAAGATCAAACTGAAGAGATTTCCACACACAAAAAAGTACAATCATGCAATAAAACCACAGACTAAAATTCTGTCTCAATGTTTATAAAATCTTAGACTCAGGGACTAGATATGAGACAATGACCCTTTTTTTTTTATATATTTTGAGTTACGGATTTATATTGGGGTGTCTGAATTGAGAAATGCTGGCATCAGTTAAATTCAAAGCAAATAGACAAGACAAAATAAAACATGATATGAACAATAAACATACCTTTTAATTGGGTCTAAGAAAATCAAATTGGGATCATGCCTTTATGCAGCTGCCACTGATTAGGTCATAGGGAATAAAGTATTCAAGATTAGCTTGTGTGTGTGTGTGTGTGTGTGTGTGTGTGTGTGTGTGCGTGTGCGCGCGCGCGCTTGCGTGCTCTAAGGTTGAAGTATCTGGATTAAGGGGAAGGAATAAAATTAGCAAATACATTAGCTATGGATCTGCCCCACAGATATTTCTTTCTACTCTCCTCCTCCCCCAAGTTCTGGTAAATTTATACACATAGCAGAGAAAACATCAGAAAAGGAAAAGGATGGTAAAATGTAAAGATTCAAAAGGTTTTGAGCATGGCTCCATGACTGTCTATAGTGGAGCTTGCCTCTTTCCCATCCACACGGGGAAGGGAGTGGGCAACGTGCCATGTATTTAAATGTAGGGGCGACCCCAAGGTGCTGCATTTTCATCTACATGTGTCCTTTGGGCTCACTTGCAGAGATGTGCTAAGGATGGGCAGTGAACTCACCTTGGAATATTAGAGGTCATACACTGTGCTTTGAAACAGTGATCGGTGAGCTCTTGAATGAGATAATGAGTGATGCCACTTAAATTTTCTCTGACCCCCAAAATTCTAAAAATGGAAACACGTGAGAAGGAAAAAGGAGAGCTGGAGGAGGAGAGCCAGGCGCAAAAGGACAGGGAACAGCAGCAGCGGGGGGACTAGCATCAGAAAGAACTGGCCTTTTATTAACGAGGACTATGAGTAGTTTTAACAGGATGAAGGAGGAGAACGTAAGCCTTAAAAAGCAAAGCAAAGCAACAGCTGAGAGCCTGTACGTGCTCGCGCCAGCATGTGTCCTCTCTCCCGTCTGCTGTGCGCGTCTCTCCCCAACTCCCACCTTTGTGACGTCCCACTGACAGCCTGAAATTGGCCGTGATGGAAGGATTCACACCATGGAAACCGATGAACGTTACAGTTACAGATCAGAGCGGCTCTCTCCCCCACCCTCAGAGAGCCACTGGTTAAACATTTATCCTTACACCACCAGCCAGAAAGCACAGAGAGGGAGGGATCCCAGCAAAAGCAATGGTAGGAACAGTGGGAGCATACACAGCATCCACTCACTGAAGCCTTTTATTTAAGATTTTATTTATTTATATGAGAAAGTGCGCGTTTGAGAGAGAGAGAGAGAGCACGAGCCGGGGGCGGGGGGAGCAGAGGGAGAGGGAGAAGCAGGCTCCCCACTGAGCAGGGAGCCCCATGCAGGACTCAACCTGGCTCAACCTCACGACCCTGGGATCGAACCTAAGCCAAGGCAGACACTTCACCGACTGAGCCACCCAGGCGCCCCACTGAAGCCTTTTTGTAGCAAAGAAGCAAGTGGAACCAGGTAGCAGCGGCAAACAGAAAGGCCCCTGATGCTGCCTGGGGTATCAGATTTATAGTTAAACCAACGCGATACTGACGATCACTACATGGTTTGGAATTTCTGTGACGTTCTGGTCAAATAATCCTACTAAAGGGATGCAGAGTTCGGGTCTGCTGGTTGAATGTTATCTGAGGGGACAGGATGCCAAGTGCTGCGTTTCTGGATGATGCGTCTGGACTCACTGCATTTGAGAGGCTCCACGAACAGCTGCACCTGCTACATTGCAGCCTCAAGTCACGTGTCGTTTGGATGTGCACAGAGATGATGATGCTTTATATTGGCGAATCCCGAATCTAGACAGTTCTTGCTACAGAACAGGAAGTCATGAAAAGCCTCTAGAGTGGCCTTGGTTTATCTCTTGAAATTAGTAAAAATAGCTATATATGTGAAATTCTGTATAAATAAATAACTTTTCTTCTGCCTTATAGGTCCGTTTCTATTCATTTTGTTCACTTACAAAAATGTTTTTTCATAAAATGATTTTGTGACTAACTCCCTAATCAACTTCATTTTTATCAAGCCACTACATGGCTCATTTATTAAACATCATAAGTAAAGTTATAGAGATAATTTCATTTGCATGAAATAACTATGAGGAAATTATGCAATTAAAATGATGTTTAAGCTTTATTTTCACTGCATTAGAGAGTCCGCCCTACTAGACAAGTGCTTGGTTCACCTATCGCTTTTGTTTGCCCTGATTCACAGTTAGGGGGCAAACTTTATACGTACCCTTGATGAAACACCATCAAGAGACTAGCCATGGCGTGCATCATGGCATGTAACATTTCCTGACATCTACCTGCTCTTGGTGGACAATTCCTGTATTTCTTATACAGAACTTAAACATATTTATGATATTTTTCACCACATATTAATAAATACTAATTGATTTTTAAAAATTCTTTAAAGGTTTTATTTATTTGAGAGAGTGTAAGGGAGAGAGAGAGATCATGAGCAGGGGAGAGCGGTAGAGGGAGAAGCAGACTCCCTGCTGAGCAGGGAGCCCAACAGATGCGGGGCTCGATCCCAGGACCTGGGATCATGATCTGAACTGAAGGCAGCTGCTTAACTGACTGAGCTGCCCAGGTGCCCTGGTCCTTGCAAATTCTAAATTTGTATCTTTTATTCTACAAATTTTCTCTATTTAGTTTCTTCATAGAGTTCTTTAATTCATTTTGAATTTATTTTGGTATATGATATAAGGAATAGAGTTAAGGTAATATTTCACAAATGAATATTGGCCAGCATCAGATTGTTCATAGATAGGGTTCTCATTTTATTCTCTGAATATCTGTATCTGTATTTTTGATCTTGACAACATGTGACTTCTCTCATTTTTCTTAATCAGTCTTTGATAGTTTATTTTCTATTTTCATATTAGTTCTTATCTCAATTATTCTCTTCTTTTTACAGCCTTTGGATTTAATTAGCTGTTATATTTCTGCCCTTTACAGATGGATTATTAATCATTGATTTACAGATTTTTCTCCCTAACATATGAGTTGAAGGCTATAAATTTCCTTCTGACCAACAATTTAGCTTCTTTTCACAAGTTTTGACATGCCATATTGTATTTTCATTTGTTCAAAATATTGTTTGGAATTTTCATTCTGATTTCTTCCTTGGACCTTAGATTCCAAAGAAGTACATTGTATTGTGACTAGAGAATTTCTTCTTAAGGAAATTGGTTGAGATTCTTCTTTGTGATCTAATGTATTATCCAAGTTGGTGACTATTTCAGGAAATTTTAAAAATAATGTATGTTCTCCATGTATTAAAAACAAGTCTATACATATTTATTATCTAGGTCAATTTTAATTGTGTCAATTGTTTTTAAGAGAAACATACTGAGAATTTTGAGAATTTATCAGTCCTTAAAAAAAGGTGATAAACGTTCTCAGTTCTTACTTAAAGATCAATATATTGTGGTTTGAGTTCTACACTAAAATTTATTTTCTCTCAAAATTTTGAAGATTTAATCAAATGTCTGCTACCATATAATGTTGCTAAAATAGTAATACTATTCCAGTTCCTTTTCCTTAATTTTTTCTCTTTTCATTTTGTCTTCTTTATATTCACTGTGCTCTGAAATATGAAACACATCCCATGATGGATCTATGTATGTTGTTTTTAAATTGATCTTATTTATCCCTTGGAATCTTTTTAATCCAAGATTTCAGGACTCCTTCAGGAGGTATTATCTGGGACGTCATCTTTTATTTTCCTTACTTTCAGTACTTCATCGTCACCACCAAACACACACACACACACACACACACACACACACACACAGTCCTCCTGTTATTCACCTGTAGGACTCTTATTAGATATTTTTGAAACATTTTATTATATTAAAATCACATTTTACGTTTCTTTTGATCTGGGACAATCCTTCCACTTGCTCTTCCAGCTAATTTATTCCCTTTTCATCTAAGCCCATCCTTTATTCTGTTCATCTCTTGAATTTTTATATTTTGAAGATCGATTTTTCTGCCACCTGTTTCCCAATCTCTTGTGAAAGGGATGGAATCTTTCTAAGTAAACTAATCACACTTATTTTAAAGCTTTCTCTTTGCTTGCTTTACACCATTGCCCAGGCTGTAGTTTTATTGCTGAGTTTGTTGCCTGCCTTTCACACGTTGATTTTTCTCAAAGCTTGATAATTCTTGGTTTCATCTCATCTTCGTGTTTCATAATTTCTGTTGGCCTGTCTATGGGTATAAGTTATGAATACCAGACCTTTTCTTCTTTGAGAGCAGCAGTGGTCTAGGATGTGTGCAGGAGAAGATATGGAGTTAACTTGTTTTCTGGTTTTGCAGGTTCTGTTTGCCTCCTCAAGGTTGTTATTCGCCGTGGTCACTATTCTGCATTTCAAGTGCTGGCTCCCACCATCTGTGACTTAGCAAGGGCCCAGCATTTCTGCTGCCTGCTGCTTGGTGGGGGAGAGTGACAGCGCAGAGCGCGAGAGGCTAGCCTGCTTGCAGTTCCATGTTTAATCTCTCAATATTTGCCTCTGACTTCCTCATACTCATTACTTCTATTATCTCTGAGTTTGGACACCCTGCTTCTTGCATCATAGGTGTCTTTGTGAAGCTTAATTCGTAACTTTATGTCCATCTAGCCAACCCATTTATTTTCTTTTTTCAAAAAGTCCTCTTACATTGTGTCTTCTAGCATGCTTATAGATGTTTGTAATACGTTTTCTGTAATTTCAAGCTATCACAGCCTGTAGAATGTGTGTTTAGCCATCATCCTGATTGAAGTCACAGTGAAAAGGGACAAAGTTGAGACTTTTAACCCAGTTCTATGACGTGAAACAATTCTTGTCCCACTACATTGTACGGTAACACTTAAAAGGCACGGAAAACATATAAAATTGGTTACCAGAAGGTAATTTAGCCCTCCTGTTCTCACTGGGTTGATTAGCTTTTATAAGTTTACCCCTTGGTGTATGGGAAGCATTTTTTTCCTCTTAATTCCAAAAGCAAGAGCTCCTCATGTAAAATCAGATCAATTATGAATTTACTTGATGCTTATAAAAGTCCCTGGAGGCAAGAAGGCTTATTTGCTAGCTTTGCTTTTTAATATAAATAATAGAACCAATCAGCAATATTACTGTTCAACATGGACAACAAAATTTATAGACTCTTTGTTTACTATACAGAGGGCTTGCTGAATATAAAATGGCCTGCCTTTTATTTATTTGGTGGTTGAATTATTACTTCCATTAGCAGAGCAGAACTCCTTTGCCATCAAAACTATTTTTTTTAAGTACACAGCATATCTGATTCCAATCTGAAATCATTTATGTGGTATTATTTATTATTAGAATTATTGATTAGGTCAAAGTTAAGGACAATTCAAAATTCAAAGCTTTCTGTCCCAATTTTGCTTTTTCTCCTGGCTTTTCTTTACCACCTACCAAGATTTACTAACAGCCAAATAAAACCACCGTATTCATCAGGCATCAGGATTTGTGACATGTGGTTATTTTAGCTAATAAGACAAAGGCATATATGTGTATTTCTCCTTGCTTGGATTTACTTACACAATCAACATTTAACAAGCTTCTTTCGGAGAACAGGCTGAGTCATTTGTATTAATGTGTATGAGGATGTCATGTTACCTCTAACAGTCGTTTCTTCCCATTTGAAATAGGAATATAAAAATATTTTCCCCTCAAATTAGTACCCAGCCACCCCTAGAGATGCCATCTGTTTTCCAAAAAATGGCTTATGGTATTTATTCTTTGCTTTCCGATTTTGGTTCTCCTTTTTGGAAGTTAAAGTCTAATAAAAATGGTCCAACGTACTTTCTCCTAGGGAATCATTGAAGCCAAATTCCCCTTGTAACACATACACTCAACAAAATAAAGCAGCAAATCTCGGTCCTTTGTGAGCTCTGTTGTGGTGCTGCGGACAAACATCCAAGTCCTTGAGACCGTCTCTCCCAGAAGCTCCTCAAAACAGGATTAAGATAACCCAGAGAACAACGAGATAATCCTGCCACTTTCAACTTTCCAGAACAGCAAGCTCTCTATTAACAACTTTGTCATGATTTGGCATTAAGGAAATTTGTCTGTAATTATTATTCATGTTATACAGTCTTGCTTTGAGCTGAATAAATGGGAGGAAAGCCCAGCAAAATAAATCTAGCTTTGTCTAGCTGTCTGGTTTGATCTAGGTAAAAGCTTTCTCATTCCTATGTGTTTGAAAAAGTTACACAGGTAATGATAGATTGAGTCCTTAGCCCTTAGGGTCCAGGATTGGTCCCAGGGCCAGGACACCCTATAGAGTTGACTTCTGGTCATGCCATTCTCATATCCAACCATGTATTATCCCATGAGTATCATGACTGGGCAAAGACTCTGAAACACTGATCTAAATAACTACTAATCTGCTGAAATCAACTCAACTCATGTAACAGCAATGGTGAGAATTTTGTCCATTTCTACAGTACATCGGGGAAGGGGGGGGAGCTGCTGTCAATTATCCAATTGCTCACTACTTAATCAGCATGAAAGAGAGAGGAAGTGTGCAAAAATTGGAGTAGTTCTATACTTTATCATTTCAGTTTTCAGAAAATAATTTCTTTACTTTTCAGGGGCAAAAATCACCACCGCTCTGGCCATAGAGACACACTGTCCTCGGGCGGTGACATTGTATTATGGTAAAACAATGCAAGTATTACCAAGAGAAGCAGATACTTCTATCTGCCACTTTCAAGGCAGAATCAGTAGACACACTAAACAGTGACTCATGTGAAAAAATTCTTTATAAGCCAACTGTATATTTTCAAAAAATAGTGTAATATAACTCTCCCCCTCTTTACTAATACTTTTTAATTGTTGGTTTTTAAAAAATATAATTTCACATACATATCCTGTTTAGAATATTCCTTTATCATTTAAT